>NC_079211.1:102550886-102748386 GCF_029633865.1 Lampris incognitus
AACAATGTACACCAAATACCTGTTTAGGGAGTACAGACAAAAAAAAAATTCCCTGCGATATCCCAGCAAGTGTTAGCTGTAAAATGTAGGTTCAAGGTACAGAGTCCATTCTGCCTCCTGGGAGAGGAATATGTGCAGGCGGTAGTTTACATAGGTGAAGCTTTGTTGAGTCAACTGAGAGCGGATGCAGAGGGGTAATGGCTCTGGGATACTAAGGATAAAATGATGAGGTGCCATGGACCGAACTCAATAACACATCAAAAACATCAGTTAAGGAAAGTGTTTGCTCGATAACCCCGACAACATGCCTGCAAACAAAGCCTCAACCCTCCAAGAGTTGGTTTTAGGTGGGGTTTTTTTGTTTTTTTTAGTGATGCTGCTTGTGAGATGGGCTACAGCGTAGCCTGACGTCCTCTATAGTAACAACTGACAAGTTAGTACACCCGGTCAGGATATGTAGGAATAAATTGGTCAGTTGTCTGAATAGGTCTTCAGTGTGAATGCCCACTCTGGAATATGACACAGGGAATTTAACATCATAACCTTAACCTGCCTATTGGTATGTTCCCCTACATACTTATATACCCAAAGTAACCCATACACATGGTTCGAATTACATGGGGAATCGGGGGGTGATCTGACCCCCTAATTAAGACTTGGCACACCCCCCCCCCAAAAAAAGGAGTTAAACACTACAGGTTTGGGGATCAAAACCTTTATATACGTATGCTTCTTCTTCAGCAATAGAAGAAGCATATATAAATGCTTCTTCTATTGCTGTATAAATATTACAGTAATCACTGTAATATTTATGATTACAGTGATAATCTCCTTCAGATGATCACTGTAATCATAAATATTACAATATATTTCCCATATTCATGCCTGGAAGATTCTTGTAATACCATTTCAGTCACCCCTAAAGTGGACCATATTAACCTTGAGGTTAGTGGAACGTCTCGCTGCCTACCTCACTCCCATCATTGCAGTGGCTCACGTCCTCATTAAAGTGGACATGAAGCAGTTATGTTCCTATTTATGTTTACAAATGGCACCTCATAAGCTGTCAATCAAGTTAACATGTTTAACTAAAGGTATTTCCACTCTAATCAACAATTATACAGGGGCATCCAGGTGGTGTGCCGGTCTATTCCATTGCCAACATGGGGATCGGCAGTTCAAATCCCAGTGTTAACTGCGGCTTGGTCGGGCCTACACACACAATTAGCCGGGTGTGCAGGTGGGAAGCCAGATGATGGTATGTGTCCTGGTTGCTGCACTAGCGCTTCCTCTGGTCGGTCGGGCGCATGATCAGGGGAGCAGGGGAACTGGGGGAATAGCGTGATCCTCCCATGTGCTACGTCCCCCTGGCAAAACTCCTCACTGTCAGGTGAAGAGAAGTGCCTGGTGATGCCACATGTATCGGAGGAGGCGTGTGGTAGTCTGCAGCCCTCCCCGAATCAGCAGAGGGGGTGGAGCAGCGACCGGGACGGCTCGGAAGAGTGGGGTAACTGGCCAAGTACAATTGGGGAGAAAAATTTTAAAAAAAAAGATTATGATAATAATCAACAATTATATAACAAACATGACCAATGTAAACATATAAAAGAAAATAAAAGAAGCCCTTTCAGATCTTTCATGGCAAGGTGCCACCATCTTGCAGTACTATAACCTGTGATGAGATGGGGTTGGTTGGCTTGGCTGAGTTCAACAGATACAACAATAAGATAAAGTTGGAGAATGAGGAGCCACATGACAGAAGAAGACAAATCTGGCACCCGACAACCCCCGATCAGAACGTTCATGGATGACCTAACAGTAACAACTACATCAGTGCCCAGATGCAGGTGGCTCCTTCAAGGACTTGAACGGCTCATTACATTGGCAAGAATAAGCTTCAAGCCCACAAAATCCAGGTCTCTGGTCCTCAGGTAAGGGAGAGTAACCAACCAGTTTAGCTTCTCTTTGGGAGGCACACAAATTCCACCTGTGATGGAAAAGCCAGTCAAGAGCCTGGGTAAGATCTTCACCAGCAATCTGAAGGACACAGTAATGTGCCAGGCAACCAGTGATGACCTTAACAATTGGCTCTCCACATTGGACAAGTCAGGGCTTCCTGGAAAATTCAAAGCCTGGATATATCAACATGGAATCCTTCCTCGACTGCTCTGGCTGCTGCTAATCTATGAAGTCCCAATCAGCATCATGAGGGCTTTGAAAGGAAGATCAGCTAATTCCTGCACAGGAGGCAGGGCCTGCCACAAAGCCTAAGCAGCATCACCCTTTACAGGCATAACACCAAGCTACAGCTTCCTCTCGGTAGTCTGGTAGAGGAGTTCAAGGTCACCCGAGCCAAAGAAGTCCTGCTCTACCGAGATTCCGCTGACACCAAGAACTCCTCTGCGTGTACGGAGGTCAGAACAGGAAGGAAGTGGCATGTGCAAGAGGCAGTTGAGCAGGCTGAGGCAAGGTTGTGGCACAGCATCCTGATGGGCACTGTGGCAACTGGTCAGGCCGGGCTCTGAAGCAACTCAAGACCTTGCTACGGTAAAGCCCGAGGAAAGGAGAGGTGAAAGCTGATCCAAGAGGAGATACGTGCAGTAGTGGAGGAAAGTTGCTACAGCAGAATGATGCAGCAGGGGGCCTGGACCAAGTGGGAACATACAACAGGCTGAAATATCATCTGGGAAGAACTCTGGAAGGCGGAACCACACCGATCCAGATTTTTGGTCCAGTTGGTGTAAGATGTCCTCCCAAGCCCTTCCAACTTGTTCAGCTGGGGTCTGGTGCACTCACCTGCTTGCCAACTCTGCCAGAAAAGAATATCCTTGGAACACATCCTGAGCTGCTGTCCAAAGGCCTTGGGAGAGGGGCGGTATCATTGGTACCATGACCAAGTTCTGCAGGCAGTAGCAGACACCATCTGCACTGGGATCAGCTACAGCAAACAGCAACACCCAACAAAATGCACCATCGCATTTGTTCAAGCAGGAGAGAAGCCCCAGCCAAGGCCCAGGGTTGGCTGCTCATAACAGCAAGGGACTGGCAGTTCCTGGTCTACGTAGGGAGACAGCCGAGATTCTCGGACACCATCGCAGCTACCACGCTCAGGCCAGACATGGTCCTGACGTCCGTGGCAAGGAAGCAAGTGGTTTTGCTAGAATTAACTGTCCCCTGGGAAGATCAGATGGAGGAGGCGCAAGAAAGGAAAAGCCAGGTATGCAGATCTGGTAGCTGAGTGTCAGAGGAATGGGTGGAAGGCTCACTGTGAGCCAGTTGAAGTGGGCTGCAGGAGCTTTGCAGGCCAGTCCCTACACTGGCTCCTGAGACTCTTGGGGATTTGTGGGCTGCAAAGAAGAGCTATTAGGAACATCTTAGAAGTCGCTGAAAAGGCTTCCCGTTGGCTATGGGTGAAGACTGTTTTGCATGGTGTAATGGACTCCTGGACACAAGTTGGGGCTTGACCAACCCCGGCTGGGTTGCTCGGGCCAGGGTGTCCAATGTTAAGACCTGAAACACCTGATGACCCCGGGTTAATTACTGACAATATGTCCAGGTTGCACCACGTGGTGTATCAAAGAACTAACACACATGACAAGGATCAGTCTGTTGTCCATTTTGTGGGGTGACACTGTGCGTCATGTGGAAAAAAGTTTCTGGCAACGGGTGGGCGTGTGCATGAGATGAGCATGACCGCAAGTTTCACAGGATTGTGCCTGCTTTTCACTCCACCTGACAGATTGCCTGCACCTCCCTACCTGCCCTCTCATCAAAAATGAATTACTAAGGCATGGCAATTGCTCCCTGTCTGAAAAGACCATATGTCGTGCAGCTGGTGCTTTGGGGTGAAGAGCAGGTCAGCAACACTACCCATGTCAGTGTGGCTGTAACCCATCGTATTGGAGTCCATCTGCAGTCAAGAGGATGGTCTGGACAATATATTGCATGGTCACGCATCACAATGGTGCGCACACATTCAGCATACTATTATGCCGGGAGGTGGACGTATTTGAGGTGACAATGCTTTCACTTAAATATGTCTGAGATGAAACATCGGAGCATCCTGTCAATAGCAGGTAAGTCAAGGTAGCTGTAACTGCCAGTGAATGAAACAGTAATGTTAACCTTATGCAGTAGATAAAAGAAATACACAGTACATGGTGTTGGCCAGAGACAGGAATATGATGGCATACACTGCGAACAATGTTTTCATGTGTAGTTTGTTTACATATAGCTATTGTCTGACAGACACATTTTTGTTTATGCCCCGCCCCCCTACTAATTACTAGCTATACCCTAGCATTAGCTAGTTGGCGCTAAAAGCTGTTAGCCTACAGTGATGGTACCTAATGTTGTTCACTGGTCCACACAGCCGACTAGGTTACATGCTTCTGGTGAACGAGCCAGTGTGATGCAAAACATGTCTAAGAGGTCTGACAGGACCATATGATGCCACATGAATGCTCTCTATGCATAGTTTGTTTACATCACGTTGCGCGGCATGTTATGTAACCAACTTTTGGGATATCACGTTCAAAACACCATGGTGTAAACAGTTTGATGTTGGATATTGAGACATTGAGCTGGGTTCATCCTCAGTAACTTTTTAGTGATATCATCAAAACACGGTGGGCGTACTCTGTAATCTGAAGAATTTTGAGAGAACAGAAATGATTCAGTGCTGTTCTCCATTTCAGCGGCGGTTTATGAAAATAGACTGTTTTTTTCCTTGGCTGTAACCCTGTAAAACTTATTTTTGCATCCAGGAGCAATACAATAGAGGCCTCCCTTTTGTCTTCTTCTGTCCTTTCACTGTGATGTTACAGGTTATAGTACTGCAAGATGGTGGTGCCCTTGCCATGAAAGCTATAACAAGGCTTTTTTCCCCTATGTTTACAGTTGTCATGCTTGCTATATAATTGTTGATTAGGGTGGAAATACATTTAATAAATCATGTTAACTTGATTGACTGCATCATGTCCATGTTAAAGTCTATGCTGGTGTGCGTCGTGCAAGCCAATGGGGATGCCACAGGTAGTAAGTGGCTAGCTACCTAGTTAGTTTAATGTGCTTTACTTTCTTACCTTCAGATAATTTATTAATTAGATTTTGTCAAGTGTTTATGGCTGAACGCTAATGTTAGCTAGTTTCTAACTTTTGCCTTAAGTTAGAGTTTAGCTAACTAACATTAGCTAGCTAAAGCTAACGTTTGCCTTCCCTAACATAAGCTAACTAATGTTTGCCACCCACAGATAATCTCGTGCTGTGTCCCAGACAACTCGGAAGTCAAGATTTTCTGACCTCCTACTAGAAAAAGTGCAACGGAACGCCACTCAAAGTCGGAGTTCCTACTTGTAAACTCGAGGCAATTTTTTTCTCTCCATACTTTATTGAACACATTTTCATATACAACGATACAAACAAAGACATATTCAACAGAAAACAAAAATAAAAGGAGACACGTTATGTGTCCTCCATTTCCAGCTAAATGATATTAGCAGTTCTCCTCTTCCTGGTATGGACAACCACCTGGATGCTCTTCACAGATGTCTCTGGGTCCTATGCACATGCAGATACAATGAGCATGATAACCACATCAAGTCTAGTGTTCAGGAGATCTCTCACCCTCCTCCATTTACATTTTAGTCTCCCAAATGCTTGCTCTACCATCACCTGCCCATGGCTTATTTTTGAATTATACAGTTGTTCCTGCATGGTGAGAGCACCATGGTCACACTTTGGAGTAGTGATAAAAGGGGAGGCTTGGCCAATATAGTCATTATCCCTGAGCAGCATGAACCTTCCAGTTTTCAAAGAACTTTGATTTCCCCAGTATCCTTGTGTCATGAACCTTACCCGGTGCTCCAACAAAGTTGTCCTGGAATCTTCTCCTCTCATCCACAATTCCCTGAAGGACTATGGAGTAATATGTCTTTCTATTTAAGAAGTCCCCTGCTCTGATGCGTGGTCTCTGTATCTTGAAGTGGCATCCATTGATGGCACCAATAACTCCTTCTATGTCACACATTGTGCTGAAGGCAGCAGAAGTAGCTGTCTTCTCACAAATGGTAAGCCAACTAATGAAAGATGCCACCATAGGGCAAAAGGAAGATATTTTGGTTGGCCATATACCAAAGGGGCGGCACGGTGGCACAGTGGTTAGCATGGTCACCTCACAGCAAGAAGGTCCTGGGTTCGAGCCCCGGGGTAGTCCAACCTTGGTGGGTCATCCCAGTTTGTCCTCTGTGTGGAGTTGCATGTTCTCCCCGTGTCTGAGTGGGTTTCCTCCAGGGGCTCCGGTTTCCTCCCACAGTCCAAAGACATGTATAGGTCAGGTGAATTGGCAGTACTAAATTGTCCCTAGGAATGTGTGTGTGTGTGTGTGTGTGTGTGTGTGTGTGTGTGTGTGTGTGTGTGTGTGTGTGTGTGTGTGTGTGTGTGTGTGTGGGTGGGTGTGTGTGTGGGTGGGTGGGTCCTGTGATGGCCTGGCAGCCTGCCCAGGGTGTCTCCCCGCCTGCCGCCTAATGACTGCTGGAATAGGCTCCAGCATCCCTGCGACCCTGAGGGCAGGATAAGCAGTTAAGATAATGAATGGAGGATGGATGGATGGATGAATGGATATACGAAAGGAAGAGTGCAACATTTTGTTTGCGAGGAATCTCTGGTGAACCTGCGGCCTGGTGTTTCTGATTTAGACCCTGCTGTTTCAGTAAATCTGTGAGGTAATCAAACTGAGTTTGAGTAATTCAAAGATGCCTGACAAATGCCAGCTCATCCATATGGAAAAGTATCTCCCATTCAGTGCCGGTCTTGAGGATTGTTGTCTGTGGCATCATAAATTGGGTAAGTTTTGCTTTTCTGAAAAGTAGAATGAGACACAAGTTTCAAATGGTGAATTAAATTAATAGAATTCTCATGATGATGTTTGTTTGAATTAGTAAATATCTAAAACGTGACAGTACACAATTATGTTTAATATGCTAAACTTATATTTTATTTCTGTAATGCTCCGCCTTAAATTTGTGTCTGTCTAAAGTTAATACTTGTCTTTGTTTATTTTATATTTTAATTTCATGTGATTTATTTCCTCTCTTGTACATTTCAGTCAATAGGGGAGGGGGTAGGATGTATTCGCAGGCTACTGTATTTGTATTAGGTTAGTGAATGGATTTTTGTATATATGTTTCCAAGTATAAAAGTGCCGCAAAATAGAATTTATAATGGCGTCTGTTACCTCATGAGTCGTTTTCCCTCCTCTGTTTCGTCTATATATGCAAGAAGGCTGCACTGCTGGCAGTTCAACTGTCTATACACCTCCTGCCACAAAAACACCAGTTTGTCAGCCATGTTTTTTGTTTAGGTTTGGCGTCGTTCACCTGGAACGCTTGAAGGTCGGACATCGGAAATGTTTTCTGGGGAAATTCCGACCTCCAACTTTGAGTGGAACGCAGCAGTGGCGGTTCTGGCTCGTACGGCACCCTGGGCGAAGCCCCCCCCCCCCCCAGCCAACAAAAATAAAAAAAACAAAAAAGCTCCATTTTGCACTAACTGTAATTTCATTTAGACATTTGGAACAACACAAATAATCATATCAGTCATATAATTATGATAAAACTATATAAATATAAAATACACTACCGTTCAAAAGTTTGGGATCACATTGAAATGTCCATATTTTTGAAGGAAAAGCACTGTACTGTTCAATGAAGATAACTTTAAACTAGTCTTAACTTTAAAGAAATACACTCTATACATTGCTAATGTGGTAAATGACTATTCTAGCTGCAAATGTCTGGTTTTTGGTGCAATATCTACATAGGTGTATAGAGGCCCATTTCAAGCAACTATCACTCCAGTGTTCTAATGGTACAATGTGTTTGCTCATTGGCTCAGAAGGCTAATTGATGATTAGAAAACCCTTGTGCAATCATGTTCACACATCCGAAAACAGTTTAGCTCGTTACAGAAGCTACAAAACTGACCTTCCTTTGAGCAGATTGAGTTTCTGGAGCATCACATTTGTGGGGTCAATTAAACGCTCAAAATGGCCAGAAAAAGAGAACTTTCATCTGAAACTCGACAGTCTATTCTTGTTCTTAGAAATGAAGGCTATTCCATGCGAGAAATTGCTAAGAAATTGAAGATTTCCAACACCGGCGTGTACTACTCCCTTCAGAGGACAGCACAAACAGGCTCTAACCAGAGTAGAAAAAGAAGTGGGAGGCCGCGTTGCACAACTGAGCAAGAAGATAAGTACATTAGAGTCTCTAGTTTGAGAAACAGACGCCTCACAGGTCCCCAACTGGCATCTTCATTAAATAGTACCCGCAAAACACCAGTGTCAACATCTACAGTGAAGAGGCGGCTGCGGGATTCTGGGCTTCAGGGCAGAGTGGCAAAGAAAAAGCCATATCTGAGACTGACCAATAAAAGAAAAAGATTAAGATGGGCAAAAGAACACAGACATTGGACAGAGGAAGACTGGAAAAAAGTGTTGTGGACGGATGAATCCAAGTTTGAGGTGTTTGGATCACAAAGAAGAACGTTTGTGAGACGCAGAACAAATGAAAAGATGCTGGAAGAATGCCTGACGCCATCTGTTAAGCATGGTGGAGGTAATGTGATGGTCTGGGGTTGCTTTGGTGCTGGTAAGGTGGGAGATTTGTACAGGGTAAAAGGGATTCTGAATAAGGAAGGCTATCACTCCATTTTGCAACGCCATGCCATACCCAGTGGACAGCGCTTGATTGGAGCCAATTTCATCCTACAACAGGACAATGACCCTAAACACACCTCCAAATTGTGCAAGAACTATTTAGAGCAGAAGCAGGCAGCTGGTATTCTATCGGTAATGGAGTGGCCAGCGCAGTCACCAGATCTGAACCCCATTGAGCTGTTGTGGGAGCAGCTTGACCGTATGGTACGCAAGAAGTGCCCATCCAACCAATCCAACTTGTGGGAGCTGCTTCTGGAAGCGTGGGGTGCAATTTCTCCAGATTACCTCAACAAATTAACAGCTAGAATGCCAAAGGTCTGCAATGCTGTAATTGCTGCAAATGGAGGATTCTTTGACGAAAGCAAAGTTTGATGTAAAAAAAATCTTATTTCAAATACAAATCATTATTTCTAACCTTGTCAATGTCTTGACTCTATTTTCTATTCATTTCACAACATATGGTGGTGAATAAGTGTGACTTTTCATGGAAAACACAAAATTGTTTGGGTGATCCCAAACTTTTGAACGGTAGTGTATATACAAAAGTAAAATGTATAAATATCAAAAAATAACAAAGACAAATAGAAACAAATTGTGGTACATAAGTACTAATAACAAAAGAGAATCAAATTATTACACTAACACCCTATCGCTAAAAAAACACAAATGAAACTAAATGTACAAATCCTATGTCACAAAATATACACAAATAGAATAACACACTTATAATGAGAACCTGATTATTAAACTATTACACTGGTTGACATCATTATTACATTATTACACGATTGCAATATTGCACCATGGGGGGGTGGGGCGCTTGCGCGTACCTCAGAGAGAGGACTGACTGTGACTCTTGTTGCGAAGAAACATTCATAGCTGCAAGCATGTAGGCTTAATATGTCAGCACATCTGATATATAATGACCACATAAAACCTCCACTCGGGTATCAAAACCAAACATCACAGTATGATCCACGGTGGGCTGTCAGGGCCATCAGGGCCTTCTCTGCTGGCCCTTTCAACATCAAAATCATCATTTGTTTTTCATAGTTAAACTGAAGTGTGCCTGAAATGTGTCTGAATTCAATTACTTGTTTTCTCATGGGGCTGCGCAGGGATTTCCTATGTCATCTAAATGCATCACAGCTCTTTGGACCCGCACCAGCGGCATTGCTAGCCTTTCCTTGGAACCTGAAGCTGCCAGCTGATTACAACTTTCAGTGACCGTATCACCAGCCAATCAAATTTAGTTGTGTAGTGACAGAACGCCAGAGGGTCCTGCAATGTATTGGCGCTAGCCCCGATGTTTTCATCAACCCTCAGTTTGCGCCTTTGGCAGGTTGTGAGCAAACTAAGTGCAATGGCCACCGCATTCACAGCTACTGACGATCTTGTTGCCAATCTACTTCGTGTTTTTTTTTTTTGTGTGAATCTGGTGGGATTGTTGACATTTTTTATACGTTCTCCCAAATGGAATAAATGACTGGATGTATTTTGTGAGAGAAGGCTGCCACGAATCTCCCAAGTGAGGTGGAACAGGTTGGTGTGCACATTTTTCTTATTGAATTGAAGGCAGTGCACTGATGATATTGTGGCTATACTTTATTGAATTTGCTGACGTTACGCGAGTGACTGGTGACTGCCACATCAACTGTGGAAACTTGTTTTCTATATACACCAGGAGGTATGCGTTTGGTCGCATGTGTGTGTCTGTCCATGGCTAATCTTGCAAATTACTGGACCTATCAGTCTAAATGTTTTTTTGTGCACAATTATCAAATGGTGATCAAATGGTTAAAGTTGAGGGAGGAATACTGTTGTGTGTATTTCAGGCACTGACGGGGTAGTAGTGAAGAGTTGTCAGATAGCTGGGCAACCACTGCAGAAATATTGAGGGAGACAGTTTACTTGGTAAGTCCTCTGGACAGAGGAAGGAAGACAATGAGACTTGGTTGTGAAATAATGCTGCAAAATATACAGAGAAAGAGGTTGGCAAAGAAGAAGTGGGATAGTCAGAGAGATGGACAAGAGTACAAGG
Organism: Lampris incognitus; assembly: GCF_029633865.1. Lineage (NCBI taxonomy): Eukaryota > Metazoa > Chordata > Actinopteri > Lampriformes > Lampridae > Lampris > Lampris incognitus. The sequence goes on from NC_079211.1 coordinate 102,561,644, forward strand.
AGATGTGGTGTAAAAAGAGATGTGGCGAAGGCAAAGGAAAAGGCACATGGTGAGTTGTATGAGAGGTTAGACGCTAACAAAGGAAGAAGAAAAGGACTTGTACTGACTGGCTAGACAGAGGGATAGAGCTGGGAAGGATGTGCAGCAAGTTAGGGCAATCAAGGATAGAGATGGAAATGTGCTGACAACTGAGGAGAGTGTTGTGAGACGGTGGAAGGAGAACTTTGAAGGGCTAATGATTGAAGAAAATGAGAGAGAAAGTAGGATGATGTGGGGACAGTGAATCAGGAAGTGTGGTGGATTAGCAAGGAGGAAGTGAGGGCAGCAAAGAAGAGGATGGAGAGGAAAGGCACTTGGTCCAGATGACATACCTGGGGAGGCATGGAGGTGTTTAGGAGAGATGGCAGCGGAGTTTCCAACTAGATTGTTTAACACAATCTTGGAAAGTGAGAGGATGCCTGAGCATACTGTACTGGTTTTCAAGAATAAGGGTGATGTGCAGAGCTCTAGCAACTACAGAGGTTGATCAGAGGTTGATCATAAAGTTGATCAGCCACAGCATGGAGACATGGGAAAGAGTAGTGGAAGCTAGGTTAAGAGAAGGGATGATTAGTGAGCAGCGGTATGGTTCAATGCAACTAAAGAGCACCAGATGCAATGTTTGCTTTGAGAATCTTGATAGAGAAGTACAGAGAAGGTCAAAAGGAGCTACATTGTGTCTCTGTGGGTTTAAAGAAAGCATACGATAGGGTGCTGAGAGAGGTGTGGTATTGTATGAGGAAGTAAGGAGTTGCAGAGATGTAGGAGTGGTGCAGGCAGGATATGTATGAGGGCAGTGTGACAGTGATGAGGTGTGTGGTAGGAATGACAGATGGGTTCAAGGTGGAGGTGGGATTACATCAAGGATCGCCTCTGAGCCCTCTCGTTTGCAATGGTGATGGACAGGTTGATGGACGAGATCAGGTAGGAGTCTCCGTGGACTATAATATTCACGGATGACATTGTGATCTGTAGAGAGAGTAGGTTGCAGGTTGAGGAGAGCGGTGTAGGTATGCACTGAAGAGAAGAGGAATTAAAGTCAGTAGGAGCAAGATGGAATACATATGCGTGAACAAGATGAAGGACAGCTGAATGATGAGGATGCAAGGAGTAGAGGTGATGAAGGTGTATGAGTTTAAATACTTGGGGTCAACTGTTCACAGTTGAAAAGAAGAGCATGCAGGCAGGGTGGAGTGTGGGTGGGGAGGAGTGTCAGGAGTGATTTGCAACAGAAGAGTATCAGCAAGAGTTAAAGGGGAGGTTTACAAGATGGTAGTGAGACCAGCTATGTTATATGGTTTGGAGACAGTGGCACTGACGAACAGACAGGAGGCGGAGCTGGAGGTGGCAGAGTTGAAGATGCTAAGATTTTCATTGGGAGTGACGAAGAAGGACAGGATTAGGAACGAGTATATTAGAGGGACCGCTCAGGTTGGACGGCTTGGAGACAAAGCAAGAGAGCCAAGATTGAGATGGTTTGGACATGTGTGAAGGACAGATGCTGGGCATATTGGGAGAAGGATGCTGAATATGGAGTTGCCAGGCAAGAGGAAAAGAGGAAGGCCAAAGAGGAGGTTTATGGATGTGGTGAGGGAGGACATGCAGGTGGCTGGCGTGACAGAGGAAGATGCAGAGAACAGGAAGAGCTGGAAACGGATGATCCGCTGTGGCGACCCCTAACAGGAGCAGCCAAAGGTAGCAGTAGCAGTAGTAGTAGTAGTAATAGTAGTAGTAGTAGTAGTAATGACTGTATTCATGATTAAAAACCTTCGGAAAACGTTTGTTCTCACTGCTCCCTCTCCCCATTCACTTCAGCTCGTCCGACCAACGCTGCTCTCTGTCACTGCACGCATATGCAGTGTTGATTTAGCTCAGGCAACGACAGTGCCCATTGTGTATTCGGGGAGCGTGTTGAAAGTAAACGAGACGTCCATCGTATTCCGCAAATCAGCAAATAATTCACTGCTGCTCTCGGCACAGGAGAGCTGGAGGAACACCGGATGTGCCAAAAATCATTCACTTTATTCACTATAACAGAGGTCTACGGCCCCTACAGATGCGCTGAATAGAGCTGGCGAACACTATGGAGGTGTGACCCGGTTGGAGGATCACGGAGGCGGAGCTTCAGTGTGAGGATATTTATTGGAAGAATGGGTGGTCTTATCCGTCATTGACACACAATTTCCTCAAAGTGGAAGAGGCAAACTGTAGCTCACCCGCAGACAGACAGACTGAGACAAGCTGGTTAGAACCGGACAGTCCCTGTGTTTCTTAAAGGGCCAGTAACCTTACCAGTAAACTGAGGTGAGTGCACCATACCAGTAATACTAGCGGGAGCCAAACTAGACTCTTCTTAACAAGGGCTTTCCTACATTCGCCTCGCCGCCATGTTGCTTTAACTGACATCATGAGGCGGATTAGAGGCGGGAGTAGACTCCATTGTTTAAACTCCGCTATAGAAATACAATTTCAAGAGAAGGATTAATCACTGTCAGCTGGAGATCACCTCGGTAGCGTCAATAAATCATTTCCCATGGCTGAGCTGTGTGTTGTTGTTGGGGTTTTTTTTTAATCTTTTTTATTGCTTTAGAATGAATGAAAGTCATTTGATTACGTTCATTTCATATCACGAAAACAGCGACGGTTAAACACATCTGAAGTCTTAATAAAGGCCCCTTCTCCCGGTAGGTGAAAAAAGGGGCGCTTTGTCGCCGAGAAGGGGAGATACGCCTGGCGGCGATCTGCACTCTGCTGAGTGCACTCTTCTCGTTGTTTTTGAGCCATGTGGTGTGTGTGTGTGTGTGTGTGTGTGTGTGTGTGTGTGTGTGTGTGTGTGTGTGTGTGTGTGTGTGTGTGTGTGTGTGTGCGCAATCTGGTTGCTGAGCGACATAGAGGAAGATCTTTTGGGGATGCTGCTATAGTGCACAGTGGTGTGTGATGTGGTTGTTGAAGATCAGCTGTCTTGTTGGTGTTGATCCAGTAGTGCATGTAGTGTGTGATAGTGTATTTTGCATGTGGCTGTGTTGGCTGTATCGGCACCCATATGAGAAGTTTGTGTGTGTGTGTGTGTGTGTGTGTGTGTGGGTGTGTGGGTGGGTGGTGGGGGGGTGCAGTTCATTACTGAAAACCCGTGGTACGCTACCGAGTATGATACAACACAACCAACTAAAGCAGGGCACAGCATACTCTGCAGAGTGGTGTACTGTATTCTATCAACACAAATGAGACACAGATAGGTCAAATAGCGACACATTAATGTATGAGCATTACATCCAAACCAGAGCACACCGGGCTGCCTACAAGGGATCACGTCCTCATCAACAACAGTTAAAGTTACCCATCACGTACAGATGAGCACAGTAAATTCTCGGTACCATTAAGACATCAAATGCGACGGTCACGTATCAACAAACCAGCCTACGTATAACAACACACACATGCATGAGCACTGTGAATACCAACAGAAATAGGCCAGGCTGCCTACAAGGGATCCAGTCCTCATCAACACCCATCACATACAGTGCTAACAGTGACTAATACACTTAACTGGGAATAGCCCCCGGCTCTGGATGCACGTCAGAGTCGATTGGCTTAGATTTTTTTGGTAAATCCAAAATTTGTGAGTGAGCTTCCTTGTTTGTTTGTTTGTTTGTTTTGTTTTATTTTTGTTTTGTTTTGTTTTTTTGGCATATCTGTATGCTGACTGCAAAACAGAGAAATTAATAATGGCGATTTGGTATGCAGACTGAGTGGAACTTGGAAAGTTGTTTTTTTTTTCCCCTGGCCTTTGAGTTAAAGTGAATTAACGCGCCGCCACACTTCGATGGTGATGGCAAGAATAGCATGCATGCCGGTGTCTTTATTAAAGTGAATTAGAGATGATCACCCTCATGCACGAATCATACATCAATAATAGCCTAATTTTACGCATGATGCATGATGATGAGGAAAAATAGAAATGTATGGCAAAATTAGCATATTTTCAATATTTTAGAGACCCCCCCCCCCCAAATACTTACAAATCATATTTTCAGGGGAGCTCATGTCTTATTAGGAGGTGCCAAGCTCCCCTGTAGTTCGCACCCTGGTGCAGACCGGTTTTATACGATGCTTAAGGATTTCGCACAAACCAGAAAAAAATGCAACAATATGAATGACTTGTGGTTTATTTGGTAGCTTGATGGATTTTACTAATTGCATTAGTACTGTAAAAATGTATGTAGAGGTGCATTATTTGATAGATTCCCACGCTCCCCCTACCTCGGGCTTCCAGTGGGGAGACCTGAGGTCAAGCTAGCCCCGCCCCCCCTCCCCATCTCGTTCTTCTGGGTGGGAGACCTTCTCTGGCAGTAAGTAGCCTGCCTAGCTCACAAACTAGAATCAGGGTGCCCACTCCAACAAGGTTAACTGACCCACATGGTGACATGATATCACTGACATGACATGCAAATGAGTGACAGAAAACCGATGTCACCATTCCAATTTTTTTTGTGCAGGCGCCCCGTGCCAACCCGGCAGCGAATTTACAAATCCTACTATGGCCACGCCAAGACCCGATGCCTCTGATTGGCTAGTACTCGTTGCCTCCGTTGGTTAAGGTTAGGGTGGGGTTAGGGATAGGGTTAGCCAATCACAGACAGAGTAGGGTGGGTCTTGGCGTGGCCATAGTAGGATTCGTAAATTCGCGACCTGGCAAGATGTTGCCCTGGGCAGCTGCCCATGTTGCGCATACCCAAATCCGCCAGTATACGGTCTAGTTTTGTTGTGTGTGTGTGCGTGTGTGTGTGTGTGTGGGCCTGACTTGCTGGCAGTTTTGCTCTACAATACATTGTCGGTGACCCCCTGACTACAAAAGCCGGTGTGTGGAACGTGCCCCACGAGCTGGTGTAATGGATTAGATTCATCATCATCTGCAGACTGCAGACACTGCATTCAACAAGCCAGACGCTGTAAGGATCGTAAGACTTCAGTTCAGTGAAGCATGCAGCTGCGCTGTCCGGGTTCCCTTTACACCCTGGAGAAAGAGTTGACCCCTTCCATTGTATATAAGTCGCACTCTGCCCTTAAATACACCCTTGGACCCTACTTCTGTGTTGTGTTACGTCTTGTGTGTCACACAAGAGGTTATTTCAGGTTCATTTGTGTAGCCCTCAATTGCAGTTACTCTGTCAGAGGGCTTTTACACGCCCACAAGAAATAAAAGAGGAAGATACCGTCAAGAAATCAAATTCAGAGGGCAAAACACGGGAGAAACCTCAAAAAGAGCGTCGAAGGGAGAAAAGTCAGTTGTGCTGGTATGTGTTTAAATTACGCTGCTATTAATTTACGCTGCTAATGAAAACAGACCCTCATTCATGGTCGGAGCGCCGGGAGACGCGGTTATTCCGTCTTTCCCTGGAGCAGACGAGTGAAAGATAACGGCGGACGAAAACAAAGTTGGCGAAACTCCATTATGATTGTGCTGATTTAATTAGCTGCGCCTCCTCCGTACGCGCCAACAGCTGGAGAGTGAAATAGGCATGTGTACGTCTCGGCTCCCAGTGGAGTCAACCCCACCATCACCCACAATATCACAAACACTGTCTCATGTTTGATGCGACGATCGTTACTCCTGCAGGAGATAGAGGGGAAAAAAACCCTCTTATTTGAAAAAAACCGACTCGTGGCGTTCACACGCAACGGTTCCTTTCTGTCTTTATCTGTCCAACTTGAAGCCGTGGAGGACACAGAAGGACACTGTGGGCCTGCACTTCCATCGAGGCCAGGCTTTGAAGTGGGGCCTTACTGCCGCAAGCTGCACCGTCGGAGGGAGCTGCGGGGAGCAGGGCTTTTAATGGAACTTATGTAAGTCTCCCTGATGATCCCACTGCATTTGATCAATGAGAGGGAGGAAGAGCACTCAGGAAACACAAAGAGGGGCATGGGGACGCCGAGCCCTCGAGAACATCGTCTTCGTTTCCATGCGAGGGGTGGGGGTGGTGGGGTGGGGGGCGGGCACGGGGGTGCCGCCGACATCACAAGTGAGAGTTTGTGACATCCGGCCGTTTCACTTGATCTCCCCGCGCGAGGTCATCTACGGGCCACGTGCGTGGGCGAGTGAGGCGTCCCAGCGAGAACAGGCGAGACGGGCGGAAGCGCACGTGGTCGTGAACGTGCCAAAAAAAAAACAAAAAAAAAATCTGAACACGGAGCTCCACCTGCGACACGTCTGTAACCAATGCGCTCCCCCTTGAAAACCCCTTGTTTACGCCTAAACCCTGGTAGGGGGGAGGGGGGGGGGCAAATCCCTGCTTCCTCACTGAACACACCGTGCACTGTCAACTGTTCAGGAACCGGTTATCAGCACCCCAACACACACATACACACACCACCTCCCAAAAAAAACATGAATAAATAAGAGAACATATTCAATCCTATTGTGTTTATTTTAACTTGCCCCCGGTCCCAAGGGTAATCGAGGAACAGGCGGAGGAGCCGATCGCGCGCCCTCCCTACAGCACTGCGTGTGCAGAACACGGCGCTGACCGTCGTCTCCCAAGCTGACGAGGCCATTGTACGGAAGAGGCCCCCTCCCAAAGAAACCGCTTTCCAATTAAACCTGCTCATGTGTAAAGGAAACAAAACGCAGTGTAATGAGGGTCTTCCGGCAGGCTTACACGGGCCAGACAAGAGGCAAATGGCACTTTCTCCCAGTTCGCTGTTTTGTCTCATTTCCCTTCTTCTTTTATTTCTTTCTTCACATGATTGAAAAGCCTGGAAAAAATAATTGGCTTTTCGGCTTCTGTCGAAAACATTAGACATGCCTGTGAGGATGGATTTCCTTTAATCAGCAACAGGGAGGATGTCTTACGCAAACAGCTATATGAAAGGTAAACTAATAGCGCAATTAAAGCAGCAATGATTGTGAGTCATTTGCTTCTCCTCAAGCGTGCGTTGTAATGCGGTTTAGTTGTCATCGCTCCGTCTCCTCATCTCCCTGCCGCGTGGTTTTGTTGAGTCATGTCACTCTTCCACCACCCTCGTGGTGTTATGTGTATTTAAAACACCAGCTTGGTTTACGTGGAGCCTAATAATCATTTGTGAAATAATATTATAACTTACGGAGCGAAATAGAAACGCCTTGTGCGAGCGCTTTAGACAGGACGCCGTTGTTGCCTCCACAGCAACAGGTGCCGGGTTCAGCTGAGGACCTCCAGTCTACAGTCTGCGTGTTCTCCCTGTGTGTGTGTGTGTGTGTGTGTGTGTGTGTGTGTGTGTTGAGGTCCTTGTAGTTTCCATTTCTGTCCAAAGACAGGCAGGTTAGTCTTTATGCATCCTCAGTAATCCATCCATCCATCCATTGTCCAGGCCACTTATCCCATTTGGAGTCGCGGGGATGCTGGAGCCTATCCCAGCAGTCACTGGGCAGACACCCTGGACAGGGCCGACATACACACACACACACACACACACAGGACACCCCCCCCCCCACACACACACACACACAAACATTCACACTTAGGAACAATTTAGTATGGCTGATTCACCTGACCTACATGTCTTTGGACTGTGGGAGGAAACAGGAGCACCCGGAGGAAACCCACGCAGACACGGGGAGAACATGCAAACTCCACACAGAGGACGAGCTGGGGTGACCCACCAAGGTTGGACAACCCAGGGTTTGAACCCAGGACCTTCTAGCTGCGAGGCGGCTGCGCTAACCACTGCGCCACCGTGCCACCCTGCTCAATAATCCAGGTCAGAAGATCAAAGGAGGCTGAATCAGTTCATCTGGATACAACTTTTATCCACAGATACGTTTCGTCACTCATCAGGTCACCTAGATGAGTGACGAAACGTAACGTTGTATCCTGATGAACTGATATGAAGGTTAGGTTACCTGGAGACTAACTCACCCATCGGCGTTATTATGTGTTATTATTATAATATATGCGTGTCCTTGCTGGAGCCTGGTCAAGGATGTCTTCCTACTTTGAATAGAACAGAATGAATACACTTTATTTGTCATTTGTATATACATACAATGATATTCACTCTGCATTTAACCCATCCAAACTGAGTAGCTAGGAGCAGTGGGCAGCCGCTGTGCAGCGCCCGGGGACCGACTCCAGTTCTTCTTTCCACTGCCTTGCTCAGGTGCACAGGCAGGAGTATTAACCCTAACCCTAATTTTGATGGTGGGAGGAAACCGGAGCACCCGGAGAAAACCCACCGCAGACACGGGGAGAACATGCAAACTCCACACAGAAAGGACCTGGGATGTCCTGGGGTTCAAACTCAGGACCTTCTTTCTGTGAGGCAACAGTGCTAACCACTGGGCGGGCCACCGTGCCGCCGTTGTCTGCTGGGACTGTTGCCCGATCATCATACGGAGAACTATTTTCTCTGTGCATGCTTGCTCACATAGTGTAACACAGCTTTCTGCCTCTGGTCTTAATTATTTAGAGCTCTGGTCTGGTCTTTAAGGGGGATTCGGTTTGGTCTGGTCTTTAAGGGGGATTCGGTCTTTTCTGATCTGGTCTTTAAGTGGGATTTGGGGCATCCAGCCTGCAGGTTCCTGATTATTAGCCACTGCGGTGAAAGCTCTTCTTGAAAATCCCCCTCTGCTGTTTAATGATTACAGTGGTAGTATATTCTGTGGAGAATCGCTGCTTAATTCAGAACAGTAGCAGAATTGCAGATACCGTCCGCTGCACACTGCGCCTCCTCATCTCGCTGAGCGAGAGCACAGCATTCTTCAGCTAGCATGTCAAAATAGGAATATTCTGATTACATGCTTTGGCGCTTATAAATACCCCCCCTATCAGATCTTTTTATTTAGGGGTATCTTTCATGGGGGGGGATTCATTTGCGTGGTATGATAAACTATTCCTGCAGCTGTCGTCTGTGGGTGTCACGCATTGAAGCATTAAATCTGTTCGAATGTGTGGAGGGAAACCTGCCAAGCTGTAACTTCCTTCAGGAAGGTAGGCTGGTGCCACGTGGTGATGCAGCACTGTGTTTCCCCGCTGTTGGTGGCACAAAAAAACACAAAAAAAACCCAGAAATGAGCATGCCAATGTATTTCATCTGGAATGCTAATATGAGGACTGAGTCGGAGAGTGCAGAGCTGAAGAGACGCCTCTGCGTGGCGTGTGCTGCTGAACGGCTGGTGGGATGCGCGACGTGTGTTTAGTTCATTGGCACGATGATAAGTTGTTGAAGGAAGATGATAACACTAATGCAACACAGGCGTGGAACAAACAAACAAAAAAATGCTTCAAATGCAACTTTAAGTCTGGGGGGGATTATTAAAGTGATATTCTTCAAAGGCATTATGGAAGCCTTCGCGTCCTCACTCATCTGGGATTGTCATACTGGCAGACTCCTACAAAAGCCTGTTGACAATGATAGCAAACACCCCTTATTTTTGAAGAAAAAAACCCCCAAACAAACCACTATTTTACCAGTCTAGGAGCATTTCCAAAGCAAAGTCAGCCACTGGCAGCAACCATTCATTCAATTAAAGCCAAAATATAACCCCCTCTTAAATCTCAGCCTCACAACGACACCTACGCATGGCACATTTCTTTGACCTTCATCCAAAGCTGTCCATGCCAGTTCTGAGGACGGGAATCTACCCGCATATCAATAATGGACACCCTGTGTGCGCGGGGGGGGGGGGGGGGGGGCGATAAAGCCGAGGCTGTGTGTCGGCAGACAGGCCGGGCCCTGGGGACGGAGAACGCGTGTGGAGGTGTCGGTGTGTCTGACAGGGTTACAGAGCAGAGCCGACACGTGCCGACAAGGCACCGGGTAAACACGAACCCTGGAGTGCCGCCCGCGGCGGCGGCCGCATGAGAGGACCGGCGAACACCTGCTCCTCCGCTAAACACCTGGGTGGGTGTGAAATTAAGCAGGGCGACGATGAAGGAGGGGGGGGTAACCGCCATGCATCGGCACCGCCATTGTGTCCTCAGGGTACTCTGACTTTTTGTGGCGCTGATCCATGAATTCTAAGGAGCCTCCAGGCTGAAAAATGAGTTTGCGGTGCCGTCTACTCTGGGCTGTGCGTTGATGGTGCAGTTTGCATGCTAACATTTGAACACCCTCTTTGAGGGCATAAGGCACTAGGAAGAGGATGGCAAATTAACTGAATTATATTTTTACTCTTCTTAACTCATTAATTCACCCTGGTCACAACCTGTTCCAACTCCTCCCCTCTGGCAGGCGCTACAGAGCACTGTACCCCAAAACAACCACATATAAAAACAGAGAAAATCATTGGTGCCAGCCTGCCCTCCATTCAGGACTCGTACACCTCCAGACTCAGGAAATGGGCCGGCAACATCACTGCAGACCCATCACACCCTGGTCACAACCTGTTTCAACTCCTCCCCTCTGGCAGGCGCTACAGAGCACTGTACTCCAAAACAACCAGACATAAAAACACTTTCTTTCCTTGGGCTGTCATTCAAATGAACGCTTAACTCTGTCAAATAGATCCAACCATGTTGTATTGACGGTACTGTACATTGTAAGTATATTGGTACCTCAGGCATGTCCATCTACCTCGGGCATGTATGTAGGGAACCTGCTAACATCTGTTTCACCATCTCTGATATATTCTCTGCACCATTGCACCTTATCACCTCTTATCTAGCCCATGTAAGTTAATCCTTGTGTATATATCTGAAGATTGTTGTGTTGTAGTGTTGTTATCCTATGTTAAGTACACTGAGAGAGCCACGAAACCGGAGCCGGATTCCGTGTGTGTGCAAAACCTACATGGCCAATAAACATGATTCTGAGTCTAACTGTTTTAATCTGGCTTTGGTCCCTTATTACTGGCTAACTGAAACATTGGTGATCTGTGCATTGAGGGTTATTCTAATGTGGCACTCCATGAACGTTGCTCAGGATTACAGCATCGGATGTCTTAAGGCTACCATGCTTGAACCCACGGTGCAAACTCGTGCTGGGAGAAAAAGGTGACAGGTACAGTGGTGGACACGGATTTGATTTTGATTTTGATATACTTTAATGATCCCTGCAGGGAAATCACGCTCTGCATTTAACCCATCCTGTTAAGGTTTGTAGAACGAACCCAATAGCGACAACACAAGACAAAGTAAAGCACCAACCTGGCAGGACTCGTAGAGGAGAGCCGGCCGGGCCTGGACAGAAGGGGGAGGCGCTTCAGGCGGAACTTGAGAATAGCTTCTTAAAAAAGGAAAAAACGTAAACTGCTCCTTTAAAGTCCGAAAGGGAAAAACGTAAACTGCTCCTTTAAAGTCCGAAAGGGAAAAAACGTAAACTGCTCCTTTAAAGTCCGAAAGGGAAAAAAACACAAACTGCTCCTTTAAAGTCCGAAAGGGAAAAAAAACACAAACTGCTCCTTTAAGGTAGAAGTCCAACCGAGTAATAAGATCCACAGTGAGAGAGGAGAAATTAGAATATCAAAAACTTGATCTCAACTAGAAAATCACGATGGGAAAATCCAATGGGGAAAACACAAAGAGAGTTCTTCTCCGAACAAGCTCTCAAGGAGAACTGACACAAGGGAATAATCAAACAAGCAAAAACACGGAGAATACTACAATCTGTACTCCACCGGGAGACACAGAAATGTCACAAAACTCGAGACGAAGAATTTACTCACGGGACTGTTCAGGACGAACTCGCGACGAGTTCTGGAAAGCAAACAAACTTATACTAGAGTGGTTAACGAGTAGGTAGGCTGCAGGTGTTTCAGACGCGCCCTTCCCCCGCTCTCATTGCTGGTTGCCAGGTTGGTCAACAGACCGAGCCCTAACAGTACCCCCCCCCTCTACGGGAGCCACCAGGCGACCTGCCAGGCTTGTCAGGGTGACGGCGATAGAACTCAGCGAGCAGACCAGGGTCCATGATGAGCTGGCGGGATACCCAGCTTCGTTCCTCCACCCCATAGCCCTCCCAGTCAACCAAATACTGGAACCCCCGTCCCCTGGGTCGGACGTCCATCAGCCGACGGACCTTCCACTGTGGATGCCCATCCACAATCTCAGGGGGAGGCGGAGCTGGGGCCGGAGGCATAAGGGGGCTCTCGGAGACAGGCTTTACTCGGGACACATGAAAAACCGGATGGATCTTCATGGAGGCCGGGAGCTTAAGACGCACAACTGCAGGACTGGGTACTTCCTGGATCTCGAAGGGTCCAACGAACTGGGGATTCAGCTTCTTGGCAGAGGACTGAAGGGGGAGATCCTTGGTGGACAGCCAGACTCTCTGTCCGGGTTGGTAAGCTGGTGCTGTGGATCGGCGACGGTTAGCTCCTCGTCTGGCACGTTCCGTAGCACGGAGCAGCGCAGCCCTGGTGATCTCCCAGACACGACGACAGCGGTCCAGATGAGTCTGCACGGAGGGAACCTCCACTTCGGACTCCTGTGCAGAGAAGACGGGCGGCTGGTAACCCTGGGATGCCTCAAAGGGCGAGAGGCCGGTGGCGGAGCTGACCAGGGAGTTGACCGCATTCTCGACCCAGGGGAGAAACTGACTCCAGGAGGTTGGCTTCTTGGCAGCGACGCAACGGAGAGCAGATTCCACACTCTGGTTCATCCTCTCAGTCTGTCCGTTAGTCTGCGGATGATATCCCGACGAAAGGCTGACCGAGGCGCCCAACCCCTTGCAGAAAGCACGCCACACACGGGAAACAAACTGGGGCCCTCTGTCTGACACAATGTCCTTGGGAAGTCCATGCAAACGGAAGACGTGGCTCATCAGGAGGTCAGCGGTTTCTGAAGCAGAAGGAAGCTTAGGCAAAGCCACCAGGTGAACACCCTTGCTGAAGCGATCCACCACCGTCAGGATCACTGTGTTGCCCTGAGACGGAGGAAGTCCAGAGACAAAATCCAACGCCACATGGGACCAGGGCCGACTGGGAATAGGAAGGGGCTGCAGCAGACCAGCCGGTGCCTGGTGAGAGGCCTTGCTGCGGGCACAGATGGTGCAGGCCATGACGAACTCCTTGACGTCCCTCCTCATAGTGGGCCACCAGAACCGTCGAGCTATGAAAGTGAAAGTGCGGTGGACTCCAGGGTGGCAAGCGAGCTGACTGGTGTGGCCCCATTTGAGTACCCGAGACCTCACTGAGTCCGGAACAAACAGTCGGCGAGGCGGCACGTTGCTCGGGGCTGGACTGGAGCGCAAGGCGCGCTTGACCACCGTTTCAAGGCCCCAGGTCACCACGCCAACGACCTTGGTCTCAGGGAGGACGGGACTTGGCTCCACCGTTACAGGTTCCTTAAGGTGTTGACGAGACAGAGCATCTGCCTTGGTGTTGCGGGAGCCAGGACGATAAGTCAGTGTGAAGTCGAACCGACTGAGGAAACTGGCCCACCGTGCCTGCCGACCATTGAGACGTTTGGTTGCCCGGATGAACGTCAGGTTCTTATGATCAGTCCAGATGGTAAATGGATGCTCTGCCCCCTCCAGCCAATGGCGCCATTCCTCAAGTGCAGCCACTACAGCGAGAAGCTCCCGATTACCAACATCGTAGTTCTCCTCGGCGGGAAGGAACCGGCGGGAGAAGAACGCGCAAGGATGAACCTTCTGGTCGGTCTCTGATCGTTGGGAGAGCACAGCCCCCAATCCGGTGTCCGAAGCGTCCACCTCAACTATGAACTGCCTCTTGGGATCGGGATGGAGTAGGACGGGGGCACTGGTGAACCTCTCCTTGAGCGACAGAAATGCAGAGCGAGCAGCTGGGGACCAGACGAACGGCTGAGAGGGGGAGGTTAGACGGGTGAGGGGTTCTGCTACAGAGCTGTAGTTTCGGACGAACCTCCTGTAAAAGTTCGCGAACCCGAGGAAGCTCTGCAGTTCCGTACGTGACTTAGGATCCGGCCATTCCACCACCACTTTGATCTTGCGAGGATCAGCTCGAGTCTTGCCTCCCTCCACGATAAAACCTAAGTAGTCCACTGACTCAGAATGGAACAGGCATTTCTCAGCCTTGACGAACAGCCGGTTACGAAGGAGGCGTTCGAGAACCTGCCGCACGTGCTGGACATGCTCCTCGAGGGACCTGGAGAAGATGAGGATGTCATCAAGGTAGACGACAACGAATTGGTCGAGCATGTCGCGAAGGATGTCATTCATGAGTGCCTGGAACACCACCGGGGCGTTGGTGAGGCTGAACGGCATTACCAGGTACTCGTAATGACCACGGGGAGTCTTAAAGGCTGTCTTCCACTCGTCCCCTTTCCGGATCCGAACGAGATGGTAGGCGTTCCGGAGATCCAGCTTAGTGAAGACAGTCGCCTGGGTCAGGGGTTCGAGGGTGGAGCTCATCAGAGGCAGGGGGTATTTATTCTTGATGGTGATGTCGTTGAGTTGGCGATAATCAATGCAGGGTCGGAGACCACCATCCTTCTTCTTAACGAAAAAGAAACCAGCTGCCACCTGGGAGGATGAGGGTCGGATGAGCCCTGCCGCCAACGATTCTGAAATGTAATCGTCCATAGCAGCCTTCTCGGGAATGGAAAGGCTGTAAAGACGACTGCTAGGGAGAGAGGCCCCAGGACGGAGGTTGATAGCACAATCATATGGCCGATGCGGAGGGAGAGACTGAGCCCGCGTCTTGCTGAAGACCTCCCCGAGATCATGATACTCGGGAGGAACAGAGGAAAGATCGGGAGGAGGGGCAATCGGAACAGTCTGGACTGCTGGACCAGGTGCGGCCTGAAGACACCGGGCGTGACAGGAGGAGCTCCACTCCAAAATGTTACCAGACGACCAAGCAATGTGTGGCTCATGCTGAGCCAACCAGGGACGCCCCAAGATCACAGGAACTAAGGGAGACTGGATGACGAAGAACTGAAGGCTCTCCACATGGTTTCCAGCAATAGTGAGAGACACGGAACAGGACTGTCGGGTAACACTGGCCAGGCGGCGCTCATCCAGAGCAAAGGCCTCTATTGGCCTCTCCAATTCCTCACATGGAATGTTAGCTTGAGCAGCAAACGTAGAGTCCAAGAAACACCCATCAGCTCCCGAATCGATGAGTGCGCCTACAGTGAGCCGCTGGTCTGCCCAAGCCAGGGTAACGCTCACAAGATGGTTAGCCGGAGCAGGATGGCGGGAACAGGAAAGACGGCTCACTAGGATCTCCCGGGGACCCAGTGAGCCTAATCTTTTGGCCGCGTAGGACACTCGCTGATCCGGTGTCCCTTAAGACCGCAGTAAAGACAGAGACCTGCCTTGAACCGGGCCTCACGTTCAGCGGGAGTCAGTCGTGTACGCCCAAGCTGCATAGGTTCCTCCTCTGTCCCTGTCTGGGAGGAGGAGAGGCTTGCCACAGGGGAAGTGGAGTGCGACGAAGAAGAGCCCCCTTCGGAAGCTCTGGATGGCTGAGAGGTAGAAACGGTTCCCCGTAGACCTCGCTCGCGCCTTCTGTCGCGGAGACGTCCATCGATGCGGATGGCAAGGCTGATAAGGTCGTCGAGAGAGGTAGGATCCTCCCGGGTGGCTAGCTGATCCTTGACGGCATCGCTCAGGCCCCTACGGAAGGTTACCCGAAGTGACTGGTTGTTCCAGCCACTCTCAGCCGCAGCCAGCCTGAACTCGACTGAGTAGTCAGTGACACTGCCACTGCCCTGCTGGATCCTGCTCAATCGGACACCCGGATCCTGACCGTACACTGGATGATGGAATACCTTCCGAAGCTCAGCCACAAAGTCATCGTAGGAAGAGCAGAAACTGGCCCCCATGGACCAGGAAGCAGTGGCCCACTGAGCAGCGCGGCCAGTCAGCAGGTTAGTCACGTAAGCAACTCTTGCAGCATCTGTGGTGAACCCCCTGGAATGGTGGGCGAAGACAAGCTCACACTGCATGATGAACGTGGCACAGGTCTCAAAGTTGCCATCAAAAGGCTTGGGATTGGAGATACTGGGCTCCCGGAAATCCGAAACATAAACGGTAGGATTGTCTAAGGCAACGGCTGCGGGCACTGCTGGAGGAGGGGCGGCCGGAACTGGTGGGACAGCTGGCTGGATGGTGATAGCCGCTGTGAGAGTTTGCAACTGCTTAAGAACCTCCTCTTGTTGGCTCGCGAGCGCCGCTTGCTGGGCCGAAAGAGAATCCACCGAAGCCTGGAGGGGTTGCACCTGAGCCCGGAGGCCCTGCATGGCAACAGCGGCCTCTTGTAGTTGCTGGCCGTGGGAGGCTGTAAGCTGAATCTGCTTATAGAGAGCAGCCTGGACAGGATTGGCGTCTGGGTTGTCTGGGTTCATAGCGTGGCGAGTTCGTACTGTTAAGGTTTGTAGAACGAACCCAATAGCGACAACACAAGACAAAGTAAAGCACCAACCTGGCAGGACTCGTAGAGGAGAGCCGGCCGGGCCTGGACAGAAGGGGGAGGCGCTTCAGGCGGAACTTGAGAATAGCTTCTTAAAAAAGGAAAAAACGTAAACTGCTCCTTTAAAGTCCGAAAGGGAAAAACGTAAACTGCTCCTTTAAAGTCCGAAAGGGAAAAAACGTAAACTGCTCCTTTAAAGTCCGAAAGGGAAAAAAACACAAACTGCTCCTTTAAAGTCCGAAAGGGAAAAAAAACACAAACTGCTCCTTTAAGGTAGAAGTCCAACCGAGTAATAAGATCCACAGTGAGAGAGGAGAAATTAGAATATCAAAAACTTGATCTCAACTAGAAAATCACGATGGGAAAATCCAATGGGGAAAACACAAAGAGAGTTCTTCTCCGAACAAGCTCTCAAGGAGAACTGACACAAGGGAATAATCAAACAAGCAAAAACACGGAGAATACTACAATCTGTACTCCACCGGGAGACACAGAAATGTCACAAAACTCGAGACGAAGAATTTACTCACGGGACTGTTCAGGACGAACTCGCGACGAGTTCTGGAAAGCAAACAAACTTATACTAGAGTGGTTAACGAGTAGGTAGGCTGCAGGTGTTTCAGACGCGCCCTTCCCCCGCTCTCATTGCTGGTTGCCAGGTTGGTCAACAGACCGAGCCCTAACACATCCTAGCTGTGTGGCTGGGAGCAGTGGGCAGCCGCCGTGCTTAGCCCAGGGACCAACTCCAGTCCGTCTTGCTATGCCTCGGTCAGGGGCACAGACAGGAGTATTAACCCTAACATGCATGTCTTTTTGATGGTGGGGGAAACTGGAGCACCCAGAGAAAGCACACCGCAGACACGGGGAGAACATGCAAACTCCACACAGACGACCTGGGATGACCCCAAGGTTGGACAACCCCGGGGTTCAAACCCAGGACCTCCCTGCTGTGAGGTGACAGTGCTAACCACTGCACCACTGTGCCATGCCCACCGATCTACTTTAGAAATCATTCAAATATGCACCCAAGTTTGGAATAAAAAAGGTGAGTGTCACATTAAAGTGACTAGTTTACATCCCTGTACATCCAAGCAAATATCCTTTTGGACACTATAACAAATATGCAATATCCAAAGCCTATATCCATGCTTTTGAAATTGCTCGTTAATGGTTACTGTAATGTATTTTCCCCTGCAAACAGGATATCGTGCTGTGTTTTTTCCATAGTAAACCACATGTGGAAGGAGGCAGGAAACAGCGAGTTTGAAGAAGAGTGTTTTTGTGGCAATCAGTGAGATATGGCAGAGCAAGCTCCTTTACTAACAGATAATACAACATCAGTAACTAAAACTCAGGTCCGGTTACTGACTTAACCATGCTACTGACTGATGCATTTCACATGAGTCTGGAATTTGGAAAGACAAACACACCACTGCATTTACCACGTAGCAGCGTAGGTAAATTTGACAAAAATGGCGGTTTTCAGGACTGCAGCTTCGAATACAAAAATGTTTAACGACATTTCCAAACACTTGCAGAAACTGTGAAAGTAAAATGAACAAAACAAACAACAAAAAAAAACAGTCGTTCACAGACTGTTCTGCAAGTGAGAAAAGTTCTCAGACTAACATTTGACATGATGTTCCTGGGCTGTTGTGTCGTTCATCCGAACAGATTTATGTTAGAAATAGGATTAGGGTCATGGTCAACGATAGCCAAGGTCAAAATACCAAATGTTTATCTGAGAACATTGCTCATTGGCAGAAATAAGGACGTGTATTCAATGATATCCTCATACAATCCATTTTACTGCCCCAGCCCCTCTGCGAGACAACGTGCCGATCCAGTGAATGGACCACATCCCATCACAGCGCTCCTAAATCTACACAGCTCATTTGATTTCTCTGCTTCCCTGTATGTCTGTGCAATATTAAAAGCCGCCAGACGTCTTTATTACAATGCAGCCTCCTGATAAAGAAAACAACTCTGCAATGGGACACTTCTGATTCTCATCACTCACTCGCTTTTTCCCCTTTCTTTTTTGTTATTTTCCCCCATTTTTTCTTCCGAATCTGTCAAGTCCAATTCCCTGTTCTCCGGGGTGCCATTACTGCACGGCCGCTGCAGTAGTAAGGGAAGGTGAAGATTTCTACATGTGTCCTCTGAAACACATGGAGCCAGCTGAGTGCTTGTTTTTGCCAAACAGTTTCTCCAGAGGAACGTTAACGCATGTGGAGGCCCGAGCAATTTCCCCCAAATCACCCCCCACAGCTATATACACCCCGCTAGTCGCTATCGCAAGTTGAGATAGAATATCCCTCTTGGTTGCCAAACCCAGTTATGTTGCCAACTGCACTCCCTACAACGCCCGGCTGAGCTGGAGACAAAACTGGGATTCAAACCTGTGATGGGACACTGGTGTGATTGCCTGCTGCACCACCCAAGTGCCCCTAGCTCAGCTTTTCTAAAAGAATTTACCTACAGGCGACTTGGTAGTTTGTGGGTTTCATAACAAATACATCTCTGGGTATGTAGGGTCATTTAACTCCCCTTCGTCATCATCATCATCATCGTCATCATCCCCACCAATGAGGAGTTATAGTCAGAGGAGCTGAAATGGCAGTCAGACAGAACATGAGGGCGGCACAGAGTAAGCGTTTAAAAACCTCTACCTCCTCAAAATGGATGAAGCACAACCATTAAGACTGCCATCAAGGGTTTTTCAGGGAGCTAACCCCAGAATACAACATCTGACCGTTTCCTCTGCTCACACTTGTGGAATGACCTGGCTGCTGCCGTCAGCCAATAGTCGTCTGTTGAGTCCTTTAAACCCAAACCTAAAACTCGTCTTTTTGCCTTAACCTACAATTAGTTGCCTTTGAGTGCTTCACAGCCTGTACTGCATGGCGGATCGGTTTCTGTCTCAATTAATTTGCCAAGCGCTGTTCTGCCGACGAGATTATAGCGTATACTGACTATTGCAAACTGTCCTCTTCTCTCACATGTCTTTTCTCTCTCTCTGAATGATGTCTTCTCCTTTCTCTTCTTCTGTGTGTGTGTGAATGGTGTGATGTGAGTCTCCCTTGCGTGCACGTGCAGTCGGTCCTCCTCCCAGGTCTCCATGGTGATGGGGGTCGCCACCTAGACAATGCTTGGCATCCCCCTCATCACATTTTCTTTTTATATATCTTATAAATCCATATAATTTTGATATCCTGTTTTAATGTTATATCCTTCTCTCCCTAAGACCTGTGCCTAATGTATTTTTTTTGTTGTTTTTCACAAGGTGGTGCTGGTCACGTGGCTCAGGTCCCGGGCTGTTCCGGTGGCGTCTGGACAGTGCTTGACATTCTCCTCATGATATTCTTCATATAATTCCATTATAATTCTGTTCTCCTCTTTCAATGTAGTATTGTATAAATTGTGTAAACACAACATCCATTGCACGTTGTCCGTCAGGACAGAGATCCCTCCTCTGTTGCTCTCCCTGAGGTTTTGTCCTAATATTGCAATTACCAAAATCCCAGACGATATCTACTCTAAAGTCACAATATTGACATTACACAGTGAAACACAGTGAGGACAGGCAGAGGCCGTGGTGTTTGACTTTCGTGGGAAGTGTCCGCAGTGCAAATTTTTACTTAAGTAAAAAGTAATTGCTAATCCTTAATCCACTGTTTACCAGTGGTCAGATCAGAATGAGCCTGGATAAAGCACAGCTATGTGATTCTTTACTAACCTGGCTAAAGATGTTTCAGGTGCCCTCATGCACCAGCAAGCATGACCTCACAAGTGGAGTGGCCATTGCACATGTTCTACATAGAACAGACCCCTCCTCCTTTAATGAGACATGGCTGGGCAGTAGTAGTAGTAGTAGTAGTAGTAGTAGTAGTAGTAGTAGTAGTAGTAGTAGTAGTAGTAGTAGGCCTCACAGGAGAGTGGGGCCTACTGGCACCTCAAGGTCAAAAACGTAAAAGAAGATTCTTCGGAGCATTCTGGTGTATTACCATGATGTACTTGGTCACCAGGTATCAGGAATCAGGGACATTTATTTGTCATTTCATTCCATGCACCCGCGCACATGAAATGAAACGAAATATCATTTCCCCCAGCCCACAGCAGTGCAACACAAAGACAAAAACACATATCCAAACTACAAGAACACACATATCCAAACTACAAAAACCACAAAACACATATATCCAACATCTAAAAAAAAAAAACACTGTTCAAGAAAGCGAACACCAGGATGATTGTTGGAACTGCCAGTCTGCATTGGCTAGCAGTTAGTTTAGCCTGCCCTGCTTCCGTGTCCTGTCAGACCGCCCTCTGTGTTTCCTCCTTGGGTGCAGCTCCAGGCAGGGCCATGGTCCCTGGGCCCACCAGACACAGCAGACCAAGCTCTCCCAGCAAGACACCTTTGACACACCTCCCCACACCACACACGACGACACCAAAAACACAGTCAATGCTAGGCGAGGCCCGCTGCCAGACCGCCCTCGGTGTTATCAGAACTGCTGGTCTGCATGGGCTAGCAGTTAGTTTAGCCTGCCCAGCATCCGCGTCCTGTCAGACTGCCCTCAGTGCTTTCTCTTTGGGCCGTGGTCCCAGGGCCCACAGCACGCAGCAGACCAGGCTCCCCCAGCCAATCCAGCACCAGCTCTCCCAGCCATCAAACAAAGACACAAACTCAGATGCAGATGTGGACAAAGACACTGCATAGACGATACTGGGTGAGGGCGCCGCAAACGTGAATTCACACCACCATCTTCAGACGAGGATTACTGCCAAAATCTAGTCTGTCCTCTGCACATCCATCACTGTCTGGTTTGGTTTGGCCACCAAACAGGACAGGGACAGATTACAATGGACAGTTGAGTCTGCAGATAAAATCATTGGTGCCAGCCTGCCCTCCATTCAGGACTTATACACCTCCAGACTCAGGGAATGGGCTGGCAATATCACTGCAGATCCATCACAATCTGGTCACAACCTACTTCAACTCCTCCCATCTGGTAGGCGCAACAGAACACTGTACCCCAAAACAGCCAGGTGTGAAAACAGTTTCTTTCCTCAGGCTGTCATTCAAATGAACGCTTAACACTGTCAAATAAATCCAACAATTTTGTATATATTGTACTGTACAACCAGTTTCCTCCCACAGTCCAAAGACATGTAGGTCAGGTGAATAGGCCATACTAAATTGTCCCTAGGTGTGAATGTGTGTGTCGGCCCTGTGATGGACTGGCGGCCTGTCCAGGGTGTCTCCCCGCCTGCCGCCCAATGACTGCTGGGATAGGCTGCAGCATCCCCGCAACCCTCAGAGCAGGATAAGCAGTTTGGATAATGATGGATAGATGTACTGTACATTGTACGTATACTGGCACCTGTCATGTACATCTACCTCAGGCATGTATGTAAGTAACCAGCTAACATCTATTTCATCAGCTCTGATATATTCTCTGCACCATTGCACTTTATCACCTCTTATTTCACCTGTATAAGTCAATCCTTGTGTGTGTATTCTGGAGATTTTTGTGCTGTAGTGTTGTTATTCTATGTTAAATACACTCTGAGAGCCACGAAACCAGAGTCAATGTCCATGTACGTGCAAACGTACATGGCCATTAAACATGATTTTTATTGTGATTATATGGACTTATTGCCCAGCTGTAGGTCACACTGAAGAGGTCGCTGGCTGACAAAACTTTGGAAGGCTCGACGAGAGCGATGATGCATTTATAGGATTGAGAGAGAGAGAGAGAGAGAGAGAGAGAGAGAGAGAGAGAGAGAGAGAGAGAGAGAGAGAGAGAGAGAGAGAGAGAGAGAGAGAGAGAGAGAGAGCTGTTGTAGTGACAATTTTTTATAATTATTATTGGTTTGTATTTTAACACATGCCAACTAATACTCAGTGACCCACAGCTAAATATCTGTTATTCAAGAAAAAGAAGAAATATATTGCTGATATAAAATATGTTGTGACATAGAGCTTCATCATGGCATGGATTACTGGCCAAACAGATAAAAAAAAGACATTTTATGTAAGCATGTCTAATTCATAATACTGAGTCATTCAGAGTGAGTCATCTTGAATGAGCAAGTTTGCAGTGCCATGCTCAAAGGCACTTAGCCAGAGCACATAGCCACTGGTGGCAGTGAACCAGAGACCGCCCCGGGCAAGGCAGCCTCACTGGCTGCCAGGCTGCACAGATGCTCTGCCCCAGTTTTTCTGAATGAAGTGAGGAAATTCAGAAAATCCAGCAGAACTGGACCACGGCCACTTCACCCGCCAACGCGTTCAAGGCATGAAAGCAGTAGCGGTAAATAAATGAAACTTTTGCCCATGTTTGGCTTCAAGACAGATTGTATCACTGGTGCACGGTGCTCCGATTTTCAGCACATTCGCTCCCCTGCCAAACAGTCTTTGTATGGCAGACGCTAGATTTGTGGTTTTATGTAGAAACCGAAGAGTCAGAACATCAAGGTGTCCTTTGTAGCGACTCAGCAGCAGCAACAAGTTGTCATCTATGCAAATTGGTGACATCCGTGAGAGGAAACAGGGTGACAAGCGCGTCCCCGGAGCACAGAAGTAGGTCACTGAGCCACAATAATGAGGAAGATAGGATGTAAGGAAGTTAGGACGTGACGTGTTGCAGAGAAAGTTAGGAAAACAAATGAAGAGATGAAAAGACCCACCGTTGGCTGCTGCTATAGCCAGTAATGGATGTTGGAGAGTCTTTATGATGCCACTCGAGATGAAATTATGACAAATTACACATCATTTACTGCCTCTCAAGCATCTTGCCATTTTTGTTGTTGTCTTTTAAGTTGTTTTGTTTTTGGACTTTTCTGTAGAAAATTTTGGTAGGTTGACAGTACTTACTGATTACTCATCTTTTGGAGGGCTTACTTGCCAGAAACTAGCAGCAGCGATGGGGGGGGGGGCGAGGGGGGGTGTAGAGAAAACTAATGAGAGAGGGAGAACTTGAGCGGGTGGGGAGTTGATTCAAGTGAGGAGGAGGAAGAAAGAAAAAAAGGAGTCCAGACATTAATATGATTAATATGTATTTTCTCTTTTTTTGGGGGGGGGGGCAGGGGAGCAGGAGGGAAGACGCATAGAGCAGAGCTGAAGTGTGCCATTTCACTGCCAGTCTAAAAATAGTGCTCACTAACCTGCAGCACTCAAAGACTGAAGTGTTTGAATTTGGTTTCTTTTGCTAGCTGCTAAGACACCGTGAAAGAGGACCAGAGAGAGAGAGAGAGAGAGAGAGAGAGAGAGAGAGAGAGAGAGAGAGAGAGAGAGAGAGAGAGAGAGAGAGAGACAGAGACAGAGACAGAGAGAGAGCTTGTTTGTACCTTTAATGATCCAATTTTCCATTCACATTAAGATAACAACGTTAACAGATACTCGTATACATAGTGAAACACAACAATCTCCATACACAGTAAAAACAAAAGATACAGGCCTTCCCTTTTTCAGAAATTAAGAACAAGTAATTGGTTTTCTACAGTGCACAAAACATCTCCATGTCCCCAAACAGAAACAAATTCTTGCAAGATTGAAATTATTTTGAAGTATGTGAACTCAATTTTCAGCCAAGCAGCAACTAGACTCCCGGACATGAGTGTAGCATCTGTGGACCCTGTGCCTTTCATTTTGTTTCTTCTGCTAAGCTAAATGCTAATTTTTGCCTGACCAATCAGAAAATTAACCAAGGTGACACCTCTGCACTGTGCTGCCATGTACCTTGGACCATATACAAACAGGCTGTCTTCAAGAACCTCTCCCAAACCTCTGAGCCACTGCTGCAGTACAGAGAAAAGAGGGCTCAACCTGGGACATCTGAGCCATAAGTGCTGTGGAGTTTCTTCATCATTACAGAAAGAACAGTGACTCCCTGCTCTAGGATCAATATGTGCCACGTGTCTGTTTGTAGCCACAGTCTCATGTGCCACCCTCCACTGTAGATCTGCAGTGCGTTTCTCTAGGGGGGGGTTGTACAGGGACCTCCAGCTGTCTTTGGGAGATTAATCTGGTGCCAACACACTCAACCACCTCGACTCCTGTACACCGGCTAGTGGTGTTCTGTTGAGAACCTTTACAGTGACTGCATACAAGGCCTTCTTTGATGTACTTAAGCAGTCATGTAGTTCTGGTGTTTTGAAAGACAAAATGGCCCCCTTCACTTCCACTTGCTCCTCCACTGCTGCATGGATGAACAAAGATGGAAAAAACAGACCGCATAACTGGCTGATCTTCTCCACACTCTGCTCCTAGTGCCTCTGAAGAAGCCAGAAAGTGCACTGATCACTTCCGCCAACAACCTTTCCATTAAAAGAAGAGATTTAAAACCAGTTTCTTGGCTCAAAATGTTAACCGTCTTCCACTGTCCTCCTAATCTGAGACATGCTAACTTAGTAAGTCCGGCTCTTGTGAGGGATCTCCGTACACTTACAGAGCTGAGCATCCTGCAGTGTATCAGTGGGTTATAGAACAGTGGTCCCTCCCCTACACTGCCATAGATCTAGGAGTAGTCTTGTTTGGTGCTTAAGACTCTTCCCCAAGCTCTGAGGACAGGCTGATAGAACAGTGTCGTAGTGAACTCCATGCCAGCTAGGTCCAGAAGGAAGAAGTGCTTTCCATAGTTCAGGTTCATAACCCTACGAAGCAACACAGATGCTGTTTCACTCCAAAGTCATTGGTTATGGTATAAAAGTTGCTGCACAGTTTGTCCATCTAGACAACCTAGCACTATTCTTTTCAATTAAACCCTCCCAGTTTTTGCTCAGAATGGGGTCACTGCCCAGAAAGACACCAAAGCATTTCATCCTTTCTGTGTTCCACAGCACCCCAGCTGGTAATGTTGGCTTCTCTTTACTGTTCCACTCCCCCAATAAGAAACCCTGAGATTTTGACCAGTTGACTTTTGCAGAAGAAGCTTGTTCGTATAAGGCCAATTTCTGCTTGAGAATTTTTAGATCATTCTGACTTGTTGTGAAAACTGTGACATTCTCAGCGTATGCTGATAAGCTAACTGTATTGGTGGTGTTCCCTGAAAAGGTTAGCCCTGAGAGACACTGCCTGAGCTGAATTGAAAGAGGCTCAATGGCCAGGGAGTACAACATTCCAGATAAGGGACAACCCTATCTTATACCTCTCTGAACAGAGACAGGTCGGCTGAGTCCACCTCATACCTTCAACAGAACACTGGCTCCAGAATACAACAACTTGATCCAGTGAATAAATGTATCCCCAAAACCAAAACCTTCCAAGTGTTTTGAACAAAAAGCAAGTATCAACCCTATCAAAAGCCTTCTCTTGATCTATAGAAAGCAGGCCAATGTCCAGCTCCTGGAGCTTAGATGCATCAATAATGTCGCATATCAAAAAAAGATTATCCTTCATTGTACGGTCAGGAACACAGTATGTCTAGCTATAATGTACAACCGTATCCATACACTGCTTGAGTCTATTTGAAAGGCATTTTGCAATTATCTTGTAGTCTGTACATAACAATGAAACCAGTCTCCAGTTTTTCAGGAGGCCAAGATCTCCCTTTTTGGGTAACAGTGTTGGGACAGCCCTTCTACAACTCAAAGGTAAAGTCCCAGAATCCAAACAGTCTTTAAATACATCATGTAAGTCTTGTCCAATTACAATCCAGAACGTCGTGTAAAACTCCAAAGAAAGTCCATCAACTCCAGAGGCTTTGCCGAAGCTGAACTACTGAACCACTGCAGATATCTCATCAAAGGAGATGGGGGACTCCAGTGAGGCTACCTGTGTTTCACCAAGCTGAGGCAGTCCCTCCAGTATCTCCTCCACACAGTCAGAGTCACAGTTCTCTGCACTGAACAGACTGCTGTAGAAGTCTATGGCCAACGACCTCATCTCTGATGGATCAGTTGTTATTGCCCCATTGGGAAGCTTGAGATGCATCATCACATTATTTATTTTTTTCCTAATTTTTCTTTCAAGCTTAAATAAAAAAAGAAGTTGGAGCATCTATATCTTTAATGGTAGAGATTCGGGTTCTGATTAAAGCACCCTTTGCTTTCCCATGTAAGAACCTACCTAAAGCCTTCCTCCTACTCTCCCAGGTCGTGCTGTTGCCATCATTTCCAATTATCACTTCATCTTCTAACATCTTATTTTCTCTCACTAATTCTTCAAAACAGATTTTCTCTATACCAATAGTGTTTTTTGTATTGCTGAAATAAAATTCTAATTTGTGTTTTTCATACCTCCCACCATCGAGCTAAGCTCTCAAAATCATTCTTCCTCAGCCTCCAATGACTCCAGAAGTCAGAGAAAAAAACCTGAAAGAAAGCTTTATTATGCGTTAGCCGTACATCGAATTGCCAGTAGGGACAGTGTCGAAATTGAGCTTGTAAGGAAAAATCTGTCACTACTAAATGGTGATCTGAAAATCCCACATGGGATATTGCGAACTTAACTAACCTGTTGTTATATTTTTGATTTAGGTAAATCCTATCCAACCTGGCTGCCCTCACACTACCATCGGCAGCTTTTACCCATGTGTACTGCCTAACTGCTGGATTGTTTCCTCCAAACATCCGTGAGGTCACTTTCTGTGACCACACTGGACAGAAATGAAGCTGACGGTGGGTGAGGCTCTCCTGAGTTTCTGTCAACTGTAGGATGTGTAGTGCAATTCCAGTATCCTCCCACTACTACTATTGAGCTACTATTAAACTGTTTAAGTTTGTCTTTTAGTTTGCTAAACAATCTCAAACGATCAGCACCAGCATTATAAGAATACACATTTATGAAAACAAAAGGTATTTCTTGGATTGTTGCCTGAACTACTTGGATTCTGCCTGCTCCACTTCACATGTCAACACATTTGTTAAAAGGAGGCGCTACGAGAAAAGAACAGCTACACCTGCACTAAAGTTGGTACCATGGCTAAAAAAAAAAAAAAAACTGGCCCGTCCAACTCATCCATCTCATTGTGTACAGAGCAGTGCCTCCTGTAAGAAGAGCACATCTATGTTTTAGCTCTGCTCAGCTCAGCTACCATACCTCCCTTAACTCTATCTCGTCCTCCCATTAATATTTAAACTTCCTACCCGCAAACTTCCCATAACAAAAGAAAAGGAAGGAAAAGAAGACAGTGAAACCTTTTCGAGAGAAAAACACCTTTTGTGTATCACCCTTTTTTGTACATTTAAAGAACCTTTCCTCGCTTTTCTTTCCTAAGTTTAGTCAGAATCTTCTTTAGACGAAACCTCTTCTGCTTACTGAGCTCTTCATATCCAGCCGTTTCTCTCATCTTCATAACCGAGTTAACAAGCCTCCACATCAGAGGGAAATCTGCTACTTCCAGACTGTCTGCCATAAATTTTATCAAGGAAATTATTAATCTCCTTTAAAGAATATGACTGCTGATCACCTTGTGACACAATATCCGTAAACTGTGATAGGCTGTCATCCTCTAACATTTCCTCATCTTAATTTTTAGCATTTTCACAGTGTGACTCACCTGTTGCAGAGACCTGACTCTCAGCCTCAGCTGGGTGACTGTCCCTCACTGGTTCGGTCTGTCCTCCGTCTCTGCATGCATCCATAACCTGTTCTTCACTATCACTTAGATTGCCGTTACTTTTACTGCTGTCCTGCTCAGCTGTTTAATTTCCCTTCATATCAGGTTGCGCTGCCTGCTGCGATGTTTGCGGGCTACCGCCCTCAGCGGCGCCTCCAGGCGGTGGCTCACCTGAACTGCTGCCCGCTGTGGGCTCCCTGTGCGGGCTGAATGAACGTTTGTGGCCGACATAGCCACACTCACAACATGTCATGCTGCCAGAACTTGCATACAGAGTGTAGAAACCGTATTTGACTCTAAATGACACTTGTGTAGATGTTCTGGGGGATCATTTAGATACATGTAGGCCTGTCTCCGCAGGGAGTTAACATGCTGCAGTCTAGCGTCTCCACGACCCAGACGAACTGTTCTGAACCCGCTAGCAAACTTTCCGAGACGACCCAGTTCTCTCTCAAGGAGCTCGTTCGGGATAAACGGAGGTACGCCTCACACGGTAACACGTGTCGACGGCACAAACAATGGCGAGACGGCTACAAACAGATCGTCCAGCACCAGGCCCCTCTCGACCAACAGGTGGACTAAACGCTCCTCTCGGAGAAAAGCCCCCACGGCTTTATTCATCCGAGAGCCGTTTTGTTATATTCTGATAGCCGACCTGTTCTCCTGCGGCCAGGAGAACCTGCTCGATAGAGGAGGCGAACCCTCACCGGGGAGAGACGCCATATTGCACGCCACCAAACTCCCACCAGCTACTCCAGTCGCTTTCCTACAACCAGCGACGCAGTAAAAGTAAATTCCTCTTACCTTACCATGTAGAGAAGAAATGTGAAAGCGGCAGAAAAACGGTGAATTATGCCAAAAAATACACTCAAGCTCATTCAACACCCTCCCTCGCGCTGACACACCCAACCTCCCAGCATGCAGTGTAGAGAGAGATTTTGAATTTTAAAACAAGTCTTTATTTAACAAATTTTTTTTTAATCAAAAACTGGCTTGAAATGAGAGAGCGAGAGAGAGATGGGGGGGGGGGAGCGGAGCGAGAGATCGGGGGAGCGAGAGAGAGAGTGCCCTGCCAAATGTGTGGCAAGCCTTCTCTGCGCCCCAGCGGGGGTGTGGGACGTGTGCCACCAGGTCGTCGCTGTGATAGCCACCTGGCATGCAGGTGCACACGGATGAATAGGAAGCGGCATCGCTGTTCAGTAAGTCCGCCCTCTGCGATGGATTCTGTGATAAACTGCCCGTTTACATAACGCCTAACCTCTCAAAATACTAATGAGCTAAGACAACAGTATTTCAATTCTGTCCTTAACGTTTCTTCCCCCCCCCCCCCACTTTTACACAGAAATTAGCGGAGCAAACAGAAGTCTATAGATGGCGACACTTCCAGAGCATCCCAGTGAATAAGCAAAAAGACACAAGTCAGACAGATCAGATAGTAGAGGATAGAGAGACGCAGCCACACACTACAGATAGACAGACATACAAGCAGATGGCAGACACATCTGAAGTGGGTCTTGAACTCAGTAAAGCGACACTGTTGTAATTTTTTATTTATTTTTTAGGAATTCGTTAAAATCTGGAGTGTGTACACGATGCATTGAGATCTCTGGCGCTTCACTACACCGCTTACTTCTTCTGCTGTGGCCTGAAATGGCCTGGAGCGACGCGCGTGGACAGTACTGTTGCAGCGCCAGCCTATGAGACGTGACGCTTTATCACGCACCGGAAATGACGCTCGCTACGAGCCCCGAGAAACATGACGGCAGAGTTTTCACTTTTTTTTATTCAGCAATGTCTTGGTGGCCACAGAAGTTATACCAAAATATGTGTGGTGTACTCCTGAAGAAAAGAAAGCATCTAAAACCCCGCGTTCATTGTCATCATGCCTCGTAGCCAGCGGCCTTTCCCGGGTGCAAGGAATCGAACACGTGTCCTTTGCTAAAGCGATAGAAAAATGACACAATGTCGCTTTAAGTAAATAAAACGTGAGGGTGTTAAGAGAAGCCAGCAGGAGACCAGGGTGTCACTGGTAAGCGGCAGGGTCTCAGAGGTAGAGCAGGTCGTCTGGTAACTGGAGGGTTGCCGGTTCGATCCTTGGCTCCTCCTTGCAAAAATGTCGAGGTGTCCTTTAACTGCACCGAGCTGGTCATTACCTTGCATGGGGGGCTGGTGTGGGGGGGGGGGGCGTAGTGGTCTATTCCGTCGCCTACCAACACGGGGATCGCCGGCTCGAATCCGCGTGTTACCTCCGGCTTGGTCGGGCGTCCCTGCAGACACAACTGGCTGGGTATGTGTCCTGGTCGTTGCAATAGCGCCTCCTGTCGTTGGGCTGGGCGCCTGTTCGCGGGGGGGGGGGGCTGTGGGAGATAGCGTGGCGACTCCACATGTATCAGAGGAGGCATGTGGTAGTCTGCAGCCCTCCCCGGATCAGCAGAGGAGGTGGAACAATGACCGATGTGGCTCAGAAGAGTGGGGTAACTGGCTGGATCAATTGGGGAGAAAAAGGGGGGAAACCCCCCCCAAAAAGACATGCATGTTAGGGTCAGTACTCCTGTCTGTGCCCCTGAGCAAGGCAATGGAGAGAAGAAGTCGAGGTGGTCCCCGGGCGCTGCAGCTGCCCACTGCTCCTACACAATAGGATGGGTTAAATGGATGGGTTACACACAGAGAACACACTCGTGGGGACCTGCAATGCCAAAATAAACAGGGTGGCGTTTTCACTGACTGTAAAGCTCTTTGGGTGGCGGTATGTAAATGCAAGCCGTTTACCATTTACCACCGGTTCGAATCCCAGGGCTGGCCAGGCTATCCTGGTTTGACCCAGGCTGATGACCAGAGGCTTACTTGTATCAGAAACCCAGACATTACAAGTGTGCCATTGTGCCTTTGAGCGAAGCACTTCATCCCAGCCGCTCAAGGCCGCAGCAACAAAAAGACGATCTCCTGCTTTAACAAATCAATCGATGAACTATGGTTTCACTGTTATATTGGACAGCGATTTGCTTTCGGGTTTGTGACGCACCAAGTCTAGCTTGCCCGGGGTGCGTTTGAATCTCAGGTTTTAGGGAGGTGCACAGACAGCTTCTCCTCCAGCAGAGGAACGTGAAAACACCACTGAAGTGACACATCCTGCACGGATACAAGTCTGTATAGACAAGGCCAGACATTTTAGGGGGCACAAACATTAAAAAAACAAAACAAAAACACGTTTTTGAGTGGAGGGGTACTTTAAACAAACGCTTGCTGCATGGCTTTGGAAAGCCTCGGGCAATCATTTCTGGAAGTCTCTCTTGACAGTCTCTGTGCCCCACTGCAAACACTCTTGTCTCAGGGGACTCCAGCATTACAGCGGTGCCTAATGGAGAGAGAGAGACAGAAAGAGAAAGAGAGAGAGAGAGAGAGAGAGAGAGAGAGAGAGAGAGAGAGAGAGAGAGAGAGAGAGAGAGAGAGAGAGAGAGAGCATCCCGCCTTATCCCTCAGCACTCCTCTGTTCCATCGGTCCCGACATCCTTTGCAGAGCAGCCAATTACAGCACCTCCACCGGGCTGCTTTTGCCCCAGCTCTTCAACATTCAGCCATCCATTCACTGGCTCCACCCGGGGTCGTGGGGTTCACACAGGGCTCTGTGGGGGAAACAAAAACAAAAACAAAACCAAAAACAAAAGTGCAGACATATCGGAGCAGTCTGCAGGGGGCATGACCCGCAACTAATTTGAGATGTTTGCACATGCTTCAAACCATCTGGTGGTTTCTACACTTTGACCCCGTCTATGACTGAGTGACTGTTAATGTGAAAACAAAGGGCACGTGGACACAAACATATCCCCCCAAGACAAACCATGAAAGAAAAGGATGGAGAAAAATAGTCCTTATGCTGCTCCATGAGCACCTTGGAGGCGTGGCCTGCAGTGCTGCAGCAGCAGGCAGGCAGGCAGACAGGCAGGCAGGCAGGCAAGCAGACAGACAGGCAGGCAGGCAGGCAGGCAGGCAGGCAGACAGACAGGCAGGCAGACAGGCAGGCAGGCAGGCAGGCAGGCAGGCAGGCAGGCAGGCAGACAGACAGACAGACAGACAGACAGACAGACAGACAGACAGACAGGCAGACAGGCAGGCAGGCAGGCAGGCAGGTACAGTACCTGTGAAACTGGGTCACTTAAACAGGTCCAGATGGATGAGGGGGGAGAAAACACACATTGTTCTTGTGATCTAATTAATACCTCCAAGACCTTTCTTGGGGTGAGTCTTTGGCTTTTAAAAACTAGACTATCACACACACACACACACACACACACACACACACACACACACACACACACTACTTCACAAACTGCAACCACCACTACTACTACTAATACTACTACTATTACTACCTCCCAACAATAAGAAATCCACCAGTGGCCCATAGGTAGGATCATTAGTCTGCGTGGTGGAGATGGTATTAGGGTGGAGACAGTATTTGGGTGGAGATGGTATTCGGGTGGAGGCGGTATTCGGGTGGAGATAGTATTTGGGTGGAGACGGTATTTGGGTGGAGATGGTATTCGGGTGGAGGCCCGTCCATCACACCAACAGATGAGGCAAAAGTCTCTTGGGGGTGTGTAGTGAAACGCTTGTGTAGGACTAACAAGGCAGACAGCGCAAGGTAAAAGGTGCACCGGCCTACAGTCTGGGTACCCGCCATGCATAATGAGTTTTCACATTAGGGGTTAAAAAAAAGGAAAAATAAAAAACTGAATCATTCATGTTCTTTCTCCATTCTGTCCTAAATATTCACAAATAGCGTTCCCCTCATTAATAATTCACCACGGACTTCTCATCAGGGCTGCGGGTGTCACACTCGCGTCGATACTCTCGCCAGGTTGGATCTATGAATCTATAACTGTTCGGAGCAGCAGACACACGTTTGCTCTATCCCCCAGTGTGTAGCGCAACTGTGAGAAGGAGGGATGAGGGCTGGAAGGGAAGGAG
The DNA here is from genome assembly GCF_029633865.1 of Lampris incognitus. NCBI lineage: Eukaryota > Metazoa > Chordata > Actinopteri > Lampriformes > Lampridae > Lampris > Lampris incognitus. The sequence goes on from NC_079211.1 coordinate 102,594,533, forward strand.
GGATGAGGGCTGACAGGCAATGGTAATGATGGCCTCTGGTTCTCTGGGCTGCATAGAGCCCAGGCCCTGCAAACAAACAGACAGACATGCAGACAGATGTGCAGACAGACAGACATGCAGAGAGATAGACATGCAGACAGACAGACAGACAGACGTGTAGATAGATATGCAGACAGACAGACAAGATATGCACACAGACAAATAGACATGAAGACAGACAGACAGTCATGCAGACAGACAGATAGACAGACATGCAGACAGACAGACAGACAGATAGACATACATGCAGACAGACAGACAGACAGACAGACAGCCAGACATGCAGTCAGACAGACAGACATGTAGACAGACATTCAGACAGACAGTCATGCAGACAGACAGACATGCAGACAGACAGATAGACAGACAGACATGCAGACAGACAGACAGACAGACAGACAGACAGACAGACAGACAGACAGACAGACATGCAGACAGACAGATAGACAGACATGCAGAGACAGACAGACATGCAGACAGACAGACAGACAGACAGACAGACAGACATGCAGACAGACAGATAGACAGACATGCAGACAGACAGACAGACACAGAGGAAGGAATGAAACTGAGGCTGTGTTGATAGGAAAGCAGACAGGTAACTGATATGACTGAAGGAGTAATCCACAAGACAGAAGACAAGCAGGAACAAAAACTCATGTTCACAACGACGAAAACAACGCTAGGTTGATTTCTTTTGTTTTTTGGCTCAGGTTTAAGACCAAATTTATTCATGGCATGATGCGAACGTGTGCAGTCAGAGCCTGAGCAAAACAGGCAGTCCGCTGCTCTTCCTCGCTTCCAACAACCTGATGTGTCGAAAGGGGACTTTTTAAATGTTTTTTTTGTTTGTGCTAAATTCTGCCAAGAATACCAAGCTCACTTCCACCCCAGCTAACCGCGGCCAACACGGTGCACCCAGGGATGATCATTTTGCACAGGTATTTCAGTCCCAGACATCTGTGTCCTGGAATGAGAGAAAATACTAATTTGGCTGGAAGGCGAGGGAGGGGGGGTTGTAATTGCGTGTGTGTGTGCGTGCGTGTGTGTGTGCGTGCGTGTGTGTGTGCGTGCGTGCATGTGCGCGCATGTGCGTGTGAGGCAGAGTGTGGGTGCACACATGCGCCAGAGAGAGAAAGCAATTCACCTACTTAGTCCATGGGCCAGACGATATTTCGGTACACTCAAGGTGGCAAAACTTACTTATAATTTTTGAAAGGATCCATGTCTGTAGATGATATTTTGGTATGATAACCATTCCTGAGTGGCAGCTGTATCACAGTTATCAGCTCATGAAGTTAACCACCCGCTAAACTAAATTGCATTTTAGACGCTGGTGCATATCCTGGTTTAGCCTCATGGTCAGGACATTTTTCAATGTTCTATAATATTGTCTTTGGTATCATTTAAAGGGGACCTTCTTAGCTTTCATTCAAGCCCTGTTGTGGATATTTCTCACAAATATAGAGGTCACTTGAGCTCTTCAACCCATCAATAACACACATCTTTCTGCAATTTTCGCCTAAACTATATACTTTCTTTTAGCCCTGTGGCATCTAGGAATATCAGGGACACAAAACACAAAAACTGGAATACTCACAGGACTGTAAAGATTCAGGAAATGTATAATATACCCATACTATTTCATTGTGTGAGGTGATTGTGAGCCTTAAATGAGAACTAGACCAAAGCCAGTTAGGTCACAAACTGGTCTCTATACATTTGTTTAAATACACAATCAAAATACATGATAAAAAGGAATACCATAGTGAGGTAATGAACTATTTTAATATTTTAAACAACATTGACATTTACATATACTTAGTCAATGATACATGTAATCCCATATCATTAGTGGGTATATGTAATGGTAATGGGTAGGGTAATGGGAATATGTGAATATGGTTACATTATTGTTATCAAGCTCTGGGTAACCAAGTCCAGAATCAACATCCTGTGCATCAATAGACTACTACCACAGTAATACCATCAGAATCATCACACTGTCATTCATCAAACTGCTCATTTCTCTCATCATCTGACTCCCCAAGTTCAAAGTCCAGTTCTGGACCATCCTGCTGTTTTTGGTTACTGCAGGTCTGTAACCTGCACATGTCTGTGCATGGAAGTCCATTTGACAGGCACATGCAGCTTGGCATTTTGCATGAATGCACACACTTGCATGTTAGCATTTCCAAGACCACATCTGGTGCAGGTGGGGAGCGCATCCAGTAAATGGCCAGCTTGCCTTCATCGTCTGTCCATCCATACTCAGTAGGGCTTGGCACCACAGGGTTAGCCTGCAGACAGCACTTCTATATTGCTGCCTGATAGTTGGCTCGTTGAACATGCATAAAGAGACAGTCTCTACATGGTGGCAGCTGGCTGGACTCAACCTCTCCCCTTTTGGTGCAGAAGAGCTGGTAACGCAGTTTGTTCACCTCAGCAGTGCTGCTATTAGCAACATACATCCGACAGGTGAACTGCTCAATTTTCTGGAACAGCTCATCACTCACATTCCATGTCTGTCCCAGTTGACTAAAAGTCTCTTGGCAGGAAGTGTGCTTTCTCACTATCTTCAGGGCATTCAGCTTCCCTCGACCAGCGAATGCACTGACAGTGTCGCAGCCTGTGAAGGCATGTAAGCCAATTAGGCTGTCACAGATGCTGTCTCCAAGTGAACTTGCCAGTTTGGTGATGTCGACAAACCGTGTGCGGTTCTGAGTCCCACACTTCTGGTAGATGGGACAGGTGATGTCCTTCTGGAAGCCAAGACAAAGCACCATGACATCAGTGTCCTCAGCTGTGATGATAACTGACTTTGAGCCCGCATTTGCTGCATGCAATGCATGCAGGAGCAGACGGGTGTCAGCTTCTTCATGTGTGGAGTGCAGTTCTGCTGCTTCCTCACACCCATCTTCTGTCAACTTGTAGCAGGTTTCCTCACAGGTCATGTACAACACCTTGCCATGCAGCATAGCTCTGTATCGTGGGAGTTTCCACTCTTCCACCAGAAACTTGATGAGACTGGTCTTGTTGGAGGAACTGCACAGAAATTTTCTCCACTGCTGGACGTGGTGTCCCCCTGCAAGATTCTTGTACTGGAGAGTGATGTCTCCACCCCGGTTCAGTCGTTCAGCATCTTTGATCGAAGTCTGGTGATAGACATCAAAAACAACATCAATCCTCCCACTCTGTGCTCCCTCATGGAGGACCTGGGTCAAGGCTGACTCTGCCACCTGTGCAAAGGTTTTGTTGTTGCCATTCATTTTTTGGACCAGGCTCATCCCATCAATGATGGAAGTAGATGGGATTGGGATGTCTTCTGCAGGAGATACATTCTTTTCAAGCTCTCTGGCAAGTGCAGCCTTGTTTGTTTTTCGTAAGGACCCATCAGCATTTGCCAGTGCCCATGGTAGTGGGCCCAATGGGTAGGCAAGGACATCCTTCAGATTCACCTTCCTGCTTTCAGCCACCAGGATCATGTGACTGAAAAGGTTTCTATCTGCCTTCAGAACCACATCCTGTGCTTTCTTTCCATGAGCTTGTTTTGTGCTGACATTGGAGAATGTTTTCAGACTTTGCTTGGTCATCTTGTCGTGGAATTTCACAGGTGGTGGGTCTGCATCTAACCTTGTTTGCTGGAATGCTTGGTAGGCCTCTTCTCCTTTCTCAAGAGCTCTCAAGAGATCTATGGTCACATCAGGTGGAGCCATGTTGCCAGTGGAGAGGCTAACCAAATCAATCTCATCAGGGGACATAGGATTGAGCCAGTTATTCTCCATAAGGTCCATGAGAGACTGGACATCTGCTTCATCTCTCTTGATCCTTGGACTCTGTAGATCTGGATGAGACCATTTGCACCTGCCTTGACCTGTCAGGTCTCTCAGCTGTCTGAGGTACATGCTTCTATACTCAGCTGTGAGATAATATTTGGTCACAGCTCCTGGCTTCAAGCTGAATCCCTTTGTCCCTCCAGCTGTTTGGGTGTCTTTGTTCACCGTTTCTTCTATAGCTTGGTCAACAGGGATTCGGCCAAAGGGATTGGTGGAGCCCAGTTGGACTGAGAAGCCTCCTTCCATGAATTCTGTGTACACATCTGGGTGTGTGATGGGCAGCTCAGACATCTGGGCGTAGTAGTAGGGGAGGTAGCGTGCATAATTCATCCTGTCATAAGCAAAGCACCATGGGATCATTGCTCGAATGCTAGCCAAGTGTAGCATCCAGTCTCCCTCTCTGGATGCTCGGATGAGCCCCAACAAGATTTCAAGCATGCCCAAATAGGACATCCAGAAGTTCGAGAGGCTGCCGTTTCCACCTCTAAGGAACTCACGGTAGACTTCAAATAGATCCATGATGCGTGTACAAGAGCTGTTCTCGAGGACCTCCTTCAAAGCATGTTGTGAGACTTCTTTCCCAAGGCTGTCAATGGTCTTCAGTGTCTCATTCAGGTGAACCATGTCATTCCTGTGAGTTTCTTCCAACCAGGACAGGAAACCATTCAAGGTCAGTCGCATGAGAGCCTCATACAGGAGCTTGTGTAGTCGCACTGCCCTGTTGTACTTGCCGCCATCCATAACACCAGCAATTGAGCCTTCTGCAATCATGCCAGACTCAATGCAGAGGTCTTTGAGTCCAGCATCTTGGAAACGCTTTCCTATTATTGCCAGCAGTGTGCAGATGGTGTGGAATACCCCAAGCCTAACGATGATATCATGGAACTTGTCATGGTGTTTCCATGTGATCTCGACAGCCTTCGCATACAGGGCTTGGTCAAAGACACAGACAATCTTCCTCAGGCCTAAGCACTGCATGATGCTCAGTGACTGGTTAAGCACCTCGTTGACAGTAGACATTTGTGTCGCTGGAGCATTGATGGTAGGCAGATAGCCTATATTGTCGGGGATGACCGTCATCTCTCCTCGAGTCAGGATGTTGAAGCCTGTCCAGCTGCTGACTGACTGTTCTTCTTGTTGTGACATGCGTGCTAGGACCTAAAGAAGGTTTTTCTCTCTGGCAAGCTTAGTATTGGCTGCAGTATCGGCATCTGACTTTTTGCTTTGTGGTGGCCCTACCCGTTGTCCAGCATTGTAAGTTGGTAACATTGGTGGGGGTCCATCAGTGCTTCTCTCCTTTGTTTTGGGAACAGTGGGCATGGGTTGGACAGGAAGTGGGTTGACTGGCTTTGCTTGCACAGTAATCCCATTGACTCTGTGAGATGTTCCCTCACCACTGACAGTTTCTTCAAGACGGTCGATATTGTCCCAGGCTAAAGTTGTGAACATGCCAGGATGGATGTTAGCTGGAAGGGCAATGCCACTCCCTGATGATGAGAGTTTCTGGAGACACAGGGCAGTGTTGATCTCTTCCATCTGTGAATAGGATACACTGTGACCAAGTCGGTTGAGGATGTTTATCAACTCTACATTTCCTGTCAACGATTTGACACTGAATGGCAGAACAATGTGCTTGGAAGGCTTGGTATTTCCACATGTCACTGCATATACTATGTCATGGCCAAATGACTGCAGAAGGCACTGCACTCTCTGGGATGCATGATCAGGATCATTTGAGCCTGTGAGTAGAGAGTACAGGAAGATAATGAGCGACTCTGGAATGGTAGGACATTCTGCTTCTGGTTTGACTTCAGGCGGCCAGGTTTGAGGAACATCTTGACTTTTAATGTCTGCTCTCAATTTGATGGCTGCTTTGGCTATAACATCTTGTGCACTGACACTTTTCAGGGTCTGCAGCTCCCTTTTGAGAGACTGATTTTCTTTGGCAAGTTCCCTCATGGACAAGTTATCGGGATAGAGGAGGAATTTTCCTTTCTCATCGGGGAATATCTGCAAGGCTCCAGCAAACTCACTCTCCAGGTTTTGCCTTATGTGCTTCTTGGTTGATTCCTTGACTTGGGCAATGCCTTGGGAGTTCATTGAAGCTACCAGTCTAGAAGAGAGATCAGTCATTGTCATCACTTGAGGATTGCCAAAAAGCTCCATCCTCATGAAGAGGAACAGCTCATTGTATGCCTTATTCACAGCAGCTTCATACTGGGCTGCAGCATCATCATCTTCATTGCTGGCAACCTCTCCTTTGGAAACCTCTTCTTTGGTGTAAAGTCTATAGCATGACCTGTGGTAGTGCCCTTCAGCTGCTACAAGGTCTCTACTCACAATGGCAAGGATTCTGCTGTCCCTTTTCTTTGTGGCTGCACTCCTGATCTTTGCATCAGCTCACAGTTCTCGACACTGCACCAGTACTTCTCTCGTATTCTGTCTCTTGGAATATTTGCTGTTTTTCTGACAAAATATGCACTCTGCATCATAAGTCCTAGATGTACTTGGAGCATGTCGAGCTACTCTCTTAGATTGTTTCTCTTCAGCAGAGACACAACTTTTCTTTTCTTTTGCAAGGAGGCCATCAAGAACTTGCTTCATAGTGAAGATACTGCGACACTTTCTGTGGTAATAGATTGCTGGAATCTGTCCCTCAGGAATGTCTTTTGCCAGTTTCAAAACTGGTGCATGATTTCGTATCTGAGCTGCCCTGAGCAGAGTTCTCCATGAGTCGACACTTTGTAGTGAAACCAGCTTATCTGTATCATCAGAACAGTGGATAATGCACTCCACCCGTGGGCGCTTTGGTATTGGGTAAAAACTTGCTTGTTCACCAGTGGCCATATTCAGTCAGTTTTCACCTGCCACATACAAACAAATACATGTAACTTAGGTGTATGAACACTACTAAAACAAAGTTTACTTTGCTTCACCAGCGTCATATTACCATTATTTATCTTACATAGCCACAAATAGATACATTACCTAGTTGCTATGCAACAGCTGTATTTTGTTCACATGAGGCCGCTAAAATCAACACAAGATGAAAGTTCCTCGTAGCCACTTTAACTAATCATATTAACATATACATTAAAAGAACATGCTAACATTATGGGAAATTAGCTTACAATCTTCTCCAGAGTGAGACAAGAAGATAGATACCAGTTTCCTCTATATGTGTTTAGTAGAAAGCTATCTGGCTGCACGTTAGCCTAGCTTAGCACAATGAATGGAAGTACACAGTACTGGTTATCCTTGGTTGTTGGCCAACTAAGAACTGTCCCAGAGTTTAAGCTAGGCTAATCAGTACCAGGGGTGTTGAAATGCTATATTTGTAAAAATCTGGGCAAATACACAATCGTGAGAGGCACAGAAACAGGTTTCCTGAAAGAAAAATGAAATAGCTGCTCGTTTGGAAAGGTTATCATGTATTATTTTACTTCTGTTAGTGTACCAAATAAAATGGCACCAGTGAAGTTGTGTCACCTTGGGTGATATCGATATCTGGTCTGACCCATGGACTAACTGGCTGTGGTCTAGTTAGTTTCTTAGTAATAATGCCCTTCTAATTTAAGGTTCACAATCACCTCACACAATGAAATAGTATGGGTATATTATACATTTCCTGAATCTTTACAGTCCTGTGAGTATTCCAGTTTTTGTGTTTTGTGTCCCTGATATTCCTAGATGCCACAGGGCTAAAAGAAAGTATATAGTTTAGGCGAACATTGCAGAAAGATGTGTGTTATTGACGGGTTGAAGAGCTCAAGTGACCTCTATATTTGTGAGAAATATCCACAACAGGGCTTGAATGAAAGCTAAGAAGGTCCCCTTTAAAATGATACCAAAGACAATATTATAGAACATTGAAAAATGTCCTGACCATGAGGCTAAACCAGGATATGCACCAGCGCCTAAAATGCAATTTACTTTAGGGGGTGGTTAACTTCATGAGCTGATAACTGTGATACAGCTGCCACTCAGGAATGGTTATCATACCAAAATATCATCTACAGACATGGATCCTTTCAAAAATTATAAGTAAGTTTTGCCACCTTGAGTGTACCGAAATATCGTCTGGCCCATGGACTAAGTAGGTGAATTGCTTTCTCTCTCTGGCGCATGTGTGCACCCACACTCTGAAGCGACAGGAGTAAAGGACTAAACGAAGGAGGCGCGTCTGCGCGGAGGCGGAAGGAGGACACGCCGAGGAGCAGCGGTCTGGACCCGGTATGAGATGTAGCAACAAAAACACTTATGAGGACGCCGGCGCTCGGCTAATGAAGGGCCCCTCCTCGAGACGATTCCGAATTTCCGCAAATCCGCAGGGTCCCTCGCTGCTTGCTGCAACGCGCGCGCGCGCGAGCACACACACGTACCCAGTAAGGCAGAGGAGCTAATTACTCATAGATTTTCTGAGGGTTTTTTTTAAATTTTATTTTATTTTACCAATTGCTGCGGTGACGGGATCACGTTGCTCTTTTCATCTCACCGGAAGACCCGCTGAGGTAAAACAGGGGGGGGGGGATTTAAACGCCTGTCTACCGTCGGCTCCGGATTACCGCCGCCGCGTTTAGTTTCCCTCGCCAACTTCCCCTCAGCCCTCCCTAAACACGCGCCCCGTGGAGGTCGCCCGGAGGGAGGGCAGAGGGGGCGGGGGAGGAGCGGAGGGGTAAATGAAACGCACCTGCCCTTGTACAATGTCAACTGGGACTAGCACGGATCAATCGCCTGCTGTAGGCTAGCGCCACGCTGCCTCTTAAGCGCCACCAGAAATACCTGCAGACGATGGCGACAGACAGGCACCCAGCTCCCTACCCGCGCCCCCGTCCACAGGCTTAGTGGCTGTGTCAGGAAGGGCATCCTCCGTAGAGCTGACACATTTGGGCCTAATCTGGGGCACTTTTGGTACTACTACGACTCAGTTACGGCACTGGCGACCGTTGTGTGGGCCAGACGTGGCCCAAAAGTAATTACCGGGCTTTTCTTGGGTTACAGCACATACCACGCGGGCCAGATGTGGCCCAGGTGTGGCTGAGTTGAGGCAGCCACACTCACCCTGAGTCAGCGCCGTCATTCAAGGCCAAATATGGGCCGTTAGATAACTGCAGATGTGGGCCATATTTGGGCCAAAGATTCCTTGCTATCTGGGATGTAGCCATAGCGTTATAAAGCTTGGTGGTTATTCTTCAATAAGCCCTGTGATGGTCTGGTGGCCTGTCCAGGGTGTCTCCCCTCCAGCATCCCCGTGACCCTGGGTAAGGATAAGCTGTTTGGATAATGGATGGATGGATGGATGGATTATGCAAATAGACAAAGACCACCATCGGCGCTGTGCCCTCACAGAGTACCGATGGAAACTATCAAGTCCGCTGCGGCGACCCCTGGGAAACGGGACAGGTCGAAAGAAGAAGAAATACCCGCAGACTCATTTCAATGAGGCGAAGGCGTCTTGTGTGGATAATTGCTGTGCTGTGTCAACTGCCGAGTTGGTAATTACCTGCATCAGTTTGTGATTTAGAAATTTCCGTTTGTGATCTGCATCATCCATTCATTACTCGAACTGCTTATCCTGCTCTCAGGGTTGCGGGAATGCTGGAGCCTATCCCAGCAGTCATTGGGCGGCAGATGGGAAGACACCCTGGACAGGCCGCCAGGTCTGTCTCTGTCAACAAATCTCTTGTGTTTAGAGCCAAGTCAGTATCAAGTGTATGACAATACCAATAACACAATCCAATGGCACCTCCGACAAAATAATGATACACATAAACAGAAATTGACACCATTACAACAATTTTTCCAAACATGCCTCCATCCCTTTCTGGGGTTTACTACTACTTTCATTCTTTAAGCATCCTGTCCTGAGTTGGCCTCCGGTAGAAGCTCTCCTATATCTCCACATTTTATAAAATCATTAAATGGTTTCCAGATTCCCCCATAAACACCCAATTTATTTTCCAAGGCGTGTTATTATTCTCTCAATTGACATACATTGCGCCATATTCTTTGATCCAAGCACCAATTGTAGGTGCCAAAGTTTTCTTTCAGTTAAAAGCTATCATTCATTTTGCCTGCAATATAGCTAAATCAATAAATTTATATTCATATATATTTGTGTGTGTGTGTGTGTGTGTGTGTATGTATGTATATATATATATATATATATATATATATATATATATATATATATATAACTATTATATTTATTCGATTTGACGGGGGTTACACAAGTCCACATCGACCAATTGTATTGACGTACCTTTAAATTAGTGTTGGGGCCTCCTCACAGGCTATGTTCCGGTTATTAGCTGAAATGGCCTCTTTTATATCCACCCTCCATGTATTAAGTTTGGATCCTGAGGTCTCATTAGAGCCGGGCGCAAGCCAAATCAAACCATTACTATTGCAATTCTTGGTAATAATGTCTTCTAAGGATGAAAGTGCAGGAATTACCAATGACTGGTTTTGCATAGAAGAGACAAAAATTCTCAGTTGCAAATATTTAAAGAGTCATATTATGCAGCTATTCCACAACTCGTACCAAAAATGAAAATCACAAATATTCAGTTTTTTACTTATCTTACATCAAAATTTAATCACCTTAACTTCCTCTAAACCACCAAGTTTTTTGCAATTGCACCCCCAAGTACGAGTGGGTGGACGAGCAGCATTCCAGCCAATAATATCAGAAAATATTTTACACGACCCAATGAAATCCTCAGAGATAAAATCACATCCCCCTCTATGTTTTGTCCCACACTACATCGCATTACAGGAGCAAAATGTGCTCTGAATGCTGTCTCACCTTTCTTTTAAATGGAAACGATCACAGTTTTTAAACAATACCTCCATACACTGATGAGCCAAAACATTATGACCGCCTGCCTAATATGCTGCTGGTCCTCCGTGTGCTGCGAAAACAGCACCGACCCGCCAAGGCATGGACTCTCCGATACCCCTGAAGGTGTCCTGTGGTATCTGGCACCGAAACATTAGCAGCAAACCCTTCAAGTCCTGCAAGGTGTGAGGTGGGGCCGCCGTGGATCGGACTTGTCGGTCCAGCACATCCCACAGATGCTCAACCGGATTGAGATCTGGAGAATTTGGAGACCAGGGGAACACACTGAACACTTTATCATGTTCCTGAAACCATTCCTGAACAAGGTGTGCAGTGTGGCAGGCCGCATTATCCTGCTGGAAGAGGCCACTGCCATCAGGGAATACCGTTGCCATGAAAGGGTACCTGGTCTGCAACAATGTTTAGGTAGATGGCATGTATCAAACTGATGTCCACATGAATGACCAGACCCAGCTATTCCCAGCAGAACATTGCCCAGAGCATTACAGTCCCTCCATCGGCTTGTCATCTTTCCACAGTGCATCCTAGTGCCATCACTTTCCCAGGTAAATGGCGCACTCGTACACGGCCATCCACATGATCTAAAAGAAAACAAGACTCATTAGATGAGGCCACCTTCTTCCACTGCTCCAATTCTGATGCTTGTGTGCCCATTGTAGGTGCTTTGGACAGTGGACAGGGGTCATCATGGGCACTCTAACCAGTCTGAGGCTACACAGTAGACCTTCTGTCGGTTCAGACCAGATGGGACAGCCTTCGTTGCTCTCACGCATCGATGAGTCTTGGGTGCCCAACATCCTGTCGCTGGATTGTGGTTTGTCCCTCCTCAGACCACTGTCGGTAGGTACCTACCACTGCTGACTTGGAGCACCCCACAAGCCTTGCCGTTTCAGTGATGCTATGACCCAGTCGTCTGGCCATAACAATTTGGCCCTTGTCAAAGTCACTCAGGTCTTTACTCCTGCCCCTTTCTGCTGCATCCAACACGCTGAATAAGAGAACTGGTTGTTCTGCTTACCATCTAATCCGCCCAGACCTTGACACGTGCCCTTGTTTGGAGATGCTCAACATCATGCGGTTCGCTTATGGGTGGTCATAATGTTTTGGCTCATCAATGTATCTGTGTGGTAGGGATAACAGTCCAGTAGCAACCATAATACCAGCTAGTCTACTGTGTGTCTCTGAAATGGTTTGAAAATATTACCCATTTTTCAAACATTTTGACCTGACGAAGATCCATGTGGGATTAAAATGTTGTCTCATTAAACTTTTGTGGCTTAGAGTTAGTGTGCAGGCGTTGCCCCCCCCCCTCTTTTTCAGTGATGATTTTCTAATAGCCTTGCACCTAACGTGATATGGGTATAATTACTTTCCTTCAACTCATTTTACCCACCTTATACAGCACTCAGAGTGAAGAGATCCCACATCTACGCCACAATATCCTCATGGAAGGAAATACATCAATCCTGGAACAAAGAGGAGATGCACACCTCTGCAAGACTCTTGAATTCACAGAGGATGACTGAGAGCGTATTATCGTAAGGGACTCCCTGTTTGACAATGGAACTGAATCAATAGATGACCTGTAGAAAAAACTTCTACATCTTTACAACCACGAAATTCTCATTAATCTCCATGCCCTCACACACAGTGATTACCTACTTAAAGCAGATCCTATGAGGCTTGAGAATTGCAAAACCACTATTGGACGGGATAACGAGGCCTTCTGTGACAAATGGTGCCAAGTTTTAAACAAATGTTCACTTGACTTAATGGCACCAAAGAAACGACTGATAAATTGTCTAAGATACGTGACGATATATGAGCTATGAAAAGAGAGCTGGCAGCTGAAGCCTCGGATATGGAAAGACTCTCAGCTATTGAAAACAGTCTGCTCAAATACAAAGCAGACCTTGAAAAGGAGATAAAAATCTCACAATATTAAGAAGTTTAAAGGGGATTTGGATGACTACAAACTACAGAAAGTATACCCCTGGTGCAGTGGGAGAAATCACACAGCAAACAAAGAGGATCCCGGATCCAGAGGTGTTCCATCCGGGCATCCTGACACCTCCAGCGCATCATCACTGAACGGTAAATCAGATGGCAGTCGAAGCTCATGAGCGAATTCCCTTGTGTCTTAGGCAGAGGTTTGAACAAGGAGAGGAGGGGCAGTTAGGTGGAGAACGGCCCCCAACCTAGAAAGAAGCGCCGGTGGGGTGAGAAAAAACCAAAGACAACTCCAAACACGACACTACACCCGCAGCAAGAGTTCTCAAGTGTTGCGACTATATCAGACAGACAAATATCCCCAGAATGTGAAACCGCCCTATGTAAGGGCCTAAATTTTGTCCCCACCGCTCACCGTGACCCCTTTGAAACTTCGATAGATCTTGAAGGTTTTTTCAAAAGCTGAGATTAAGAGAGTTTCATTTCATGCAACAGGGTTTGTAATGCGAGCCCACTAAATGCATGTGGCATGCATGCTGAATCTAGTGGTATCAACGTAAATTCATCTCGCTCTTTGCCCCACTCTGAACAAGACATCATATCTAACAGGGTTTCCACCCCATTTAGGGCTAAGTCAATTTTTTTGCCCCCCGAAATTCAGAAATGCTTCCAGCGATACCTACTGTTGACTTGTGGAAAAGGATGTCATGGGTATTTTGAATAAGAGAAGCGAGTATAAGACGTATAACAATTTATCCAAAAAGGAGCGTGAAGCTTCGGCAGAACTAAAGAATGACTCCAGCACTGTTATAAAGCCTGCAGATAAAAGTGGTTCAATTTGCATACTCAAACACAGTGGTGGGCTGTCAGGGCCATCATGGCCTTCTCTGCTGCCTCTGTCAAAATCAAAATCATAATTTGTTTTTCATAGTTAAACTGAAGTGTGCCTGAAAGTGTCCAAATTCAATGATTTATTTTCTCCTGGGGCTGAGCAGGGATTTCCTACATCATCTAAACACACCGCAGCTCCTTGGACCAGCACTAGTTAGTACTGCTAGCCTTTTGTTGAAGCCCGAAGCTGCAAACTGATTACAACTTTGAGTGACCATATCATCAGCCAATCAAATTTTGATGTGTCGTGACAGAACGCCCCCGGGTACTGCCATGTGCCAGTGCTAGCCCTGGTGTTGTCATCAACTTTGAGCTCGAGCCTTTGGTGGGTTGTGAGCAAACTAAGCACAATGGCCACCTCATTCACAGCAACTGATCATCTTGTTGCTGATCTACTTCGTGCTTTTTGCGAATATGGTTGGATTGTTTTTTTGTTTTTGTCACGTTCTCCCAAAGTAAACTACTGGATGATTTTTGCGAGAAGGCTGCCAAGAGTCTCTCAAGTGAGGTGGAACTTCAATTCGAGGTAGGTCTGCATATTTTTTCTTATTGAAGTGAAGGTGGTACAATATTGTTGAACGACAAAGAATTTGACAGTTGTCAGAATCCATTTACTATGAAACTATCGGAAATAGATCCAACTTTTAATTATAAAAAAAGAAATTGATGAGAAGTTTCAGATCTTATTGGAAGCAGGGTAAATTACTAAAAAAGTGTGAATTCATGAAGGTGTCACATCCCATTACTCCTGTTATTTATACCCTGCCAAAAATTCACACAAGTCTTGAAAATCCACCTGGATTTTCAAGAACAATTGTTTCAAGAAAAAGAACAATTCTTTCAAGAACAATAGCAATTGTTTCAAGAATAAGAAACATTTCCAAAAAAAATTTCGAGAACAATTTTTCGAGAACAAGAACAATTTCGACAATTGTTTCAAGAACAAGAAATTGATGAGAAATTTGGGGTCGTAATGGAAGCAGGAGAAATTACTAAAAAGGTGTGAATTCATGAAGGTATTTATACCCTACGAAAAATTCACAAAAGCCTTGAAAATCCCCCTGGTAAAACAATTGTTTCTGCTATTGGCTCACTAACTGAAAACATCTCCCCAGTTTTGCAGATTTTTTTTTTTATAAAGCCCTTTGTCACTTCACTTCCATCTTGGACATGATAAACATCTAAAAGACAGTGAATGTTTTAAGCGGTGATTCATACCCAGTCACAATGGACATACAGATTTTATTTACCAATGTCGACCACCACCAGGGCGGCTTGAATGCTCTGACCCAATTTCTGGATAAAAACTAGTGCTGCATGATTAATGTAATCGCAATCGCGATGTCAACCTGTGCAACTATATAACCGCAAAAGGCTGCGATTTAATTAAATAATAAAATGTGCGTGTGTGAATGTCTGTTTGTGTGCAGTCTGCATATACGACGACGACTACTACTACTACTACTTTCGGCTGCTCCCGTTAGGGGTCGCCACAGTGGATCATCCATTTCCATCTCTTCTTGTCCTCTGCATCTTCCACTGTCACACCAGCCACCTGCATGTCCTCCCTCGCCACATCCATAAACCTCCTCTTTGGCCTTCCTCTTTTCCTCTTCCCTGGCAGCTCCATATTCAGCATCCTTCTCCCAATATACCCAGCATCTCTCCTCCACACATGTCCAAACCATTTCAATCTCGCCTCTCTTGCTTTGTCTCCAACCCGTCCAACCTGAGCTGTCCCTCTAATATACTCGTTCCTAACCCTGTCCTTCCTCGTCACTCCCAGTGAAAATCTTAGCATCTTCAACGCTGCCACCTCCAGCTCCGCCTCCTGTCTTTTCGTCAGTGCCACTGTCTCCAAACCATATAACATAGCTGGTCTCACAACCATCTTGTAAACCTTCCCTTTAACTCTTGCTGGTACCCCTCTGTCACAAATCACCCCTAACACTCTTCTCCACCCACTCCACCCTGCCTGCACTCTCTTCATTACATCTCTCCTGCACTCCCCATTACTTTGGACAGCTGACCCCCAAGTATTTAAACTCATACGCCTTCATCACCTCCACTCCTTGCATCCTCTCCATTCCGCTGTCCTCCCTCTCATTCACGCGTAGGTATTCCGTCTTGCTCCTGGTCATCTCTTAATTATTGGTCTTCTCTTAATTATGGGTGTAGATATGCAGACCAATCGGTCTCTGTTTAGGCAGTGAGGCGTGCTGTCTACGGTCCCATGACTATCCGGCGTGCTGTGTGCAGACCAGAAAGAGGGAAAGAATACATACCGATGACAATGAGCAGGTTAACGCTGATGAACTGGTGGCAAACAAAGCAAAAAGAAAGTGCGACCTTTGGATTAAAGCTCAGCAACACAGCAGAGAGAGGCACTGTGTAAAACATGCAAAATGAAAGTTTCGACATGTCACGACAACAAGACAAATTAGTATTATTATTTTTTAATTGATTTTCCCCTTTTCTCCCCAATTGTGCATTATACTTGGCCAGCTACCTCACTCTTACCCCCATCCGGCTTCCCACCCGCAGATGCGGCCAATTGGGTCTGGCCGACCAAGCCGGAGGCTGCTGCACAATACTGTATCAGTATCGTAGTGACTTTAACGCCTCTGCTACCCGACCTCTAATAAAGAATAGGCTAAAGGCATTCTGGTGTCCTCTCTGATTAAAGTGTTATTAATTTGTGACCCCCACGTGTTTTGTGTGTGCTTATTAACAAACTGCATTATCGCGATCAGCCAATTACATAATACCGAACAATCACGTGTCCTTTTGTGGGAAAAATAGTTAAGCTAATGTAACCGGTTATTTTCTTGCCCGGTGCGGGATTCGATACGGGGTGTACTGCACCACAAGGCGACATCACTAACCGCTCGACTAAAGGGTCAAATCCATTAGCTCGGGGCTAACGTGTCTTATTAGTAGTTTACAGTCGTCACCCTCTCCCAGAAACGCGCCCTCGCCCTTTGTTATTCCCGCGCTCCGAAGAGACTTCTGAGGATCTGCACACTTCCGGATCCCACCGCTGCCGCCAATGTAACCGGTTATTTTCTTGCCCGGTGCGGGATTCGATACGGGGTGTACTGCACCACAAGGCGACATCACTAACCGCTCGGCTAAAGGGTCGGACCCGTTAGCTAGGGGCTAACGTGTCTTATTAGTAGTTTACACTAACAAAACAACAACGTCGCTTTGCGTAGCGTCAGCCTTGTTAGAAGACTAGACTAATACTTTATGTCTATCTCTGCGCAGATGAAGTAGATTATTAAACCGTTATAAAGAATCGTACTGACTACCGAACTTCTGCTGGAGGGAAAAATGCAGCCTCCGTTTATTCGGTAGTTTGGGGAGAATGAAGAAAATGAACGGCGTCTCAGTGACGTAATCAATCCGCGCATGCAAGCGCAACACCGCCCACTTGTGGACAAACAAAGTCATAAACAAAATAATAGTACACAGTAACACATAGTCATACAAATACGCTGGTGTCATATCTCAACACTCCCACTTATGAATCATGAGCTTACTGTATACCTTTTCTTATTCATAGAACAAAAATAAAAATAAAACTTGGTATAACCCATATCACTCACATTTCACACACCAAACATTGCCTTAGCAAATGTCTTCAGTTTTACCTTGGATGCGGGCTTCGTCATTACATCCGCAACCATTTCGTCTGTAGGGCAATACACCAATGACATCCTTTCCTCTCTTATGGTAGACCTTATAAAGTGGTATTTGATATCCACATGTTTGCAGCGTTGCCTACACACCGGGTTCTTCGCTAAAGCTATTGTCCCCTGGTTGTCCTCATAAACCACTGTTCTCTTGTATTCATATGAATCAATACCTCCCAGTAACTGTTCAACATAAATACATTCCTGGATGGCTAAAGCCAGAGCCATATACTCCGCCTCGCACGTAGAAAGTGCCACAGTAGCTTGTTTCTTGGCTTTCCAAGAGATAAGTGCACTTCCCCTGCTCATGCTCACACAGTAACCTGATGTGCTGCGTCTATCCGCAGTATCTGAAGCCCAGTCGGCATCACTATATGCCTGTAAGCCAAGCTTCTCGTCGCTCTTCCTGTAACAGAGCTGTTTGTCTGTGGTACCCTTAAGGTAACGAAACACGTTTTACTGTCACCCATTGCTCTTCAGTAGGCTCTGCAAAATGCTGAGATAGCTTGCTCACAACAAAACATAAATCTGGATGTGTACATGTAGCTAAGTATATTAGACTCCCGACCACCTCTCTGTACTTTTTCACATCTAACATTTTTGGTGCATCTTCTGAGTAGTCTAATTTCTGCTCACATGGGGTTTCTCTTACCCTGCACTCCTGCATATCAAAACGCTCCAATATTTTCTCAGAGTACCTTTGTTGTGAAACTGTTACACAGTTGGCGGACTGAGTGAAGTCCATCCCAAGAAAGCACTTTAACCTGCCCAGATCTTTCATCCTGAATTTTGTGGACGGCATCTTTTTCACTTTACTCAGCATCTCTGCGCTGCTTGATGCTATGATAAGATCATCTACCCAGGTTATAATGATCGTTTTCCCTTCCTTTGAATCCTTGGAGTACTCACAATGGTCTGATTGGTTTTGTGTAAAACCATCACCTGTCAAACACTCGTGTAACAGTAAATTCCAATTGCGGCCAGACTGCTTGAGGCCGTAGATTGACTTCTCTAGTTTACACACTAGTTTTTCTCCCTTCTCAATATAACCCTCAGGTTGTTCCATGTATATGTCATAGTCTATGGGGGCATGAAGATAGGCCGTCTTTACATCCATCTGGTGTAAAATCAAGTCATACTGAGCCGCCTTCTGTAGAAGCACTCGAACACTTGTTAGGTTGGCTGTTGGCGAAAATGTCTCCCCATAATCCACCCCAGCTCTCTGGCTATATCCCTTTGCTACAAATCTAGCCTTGTACTTGTCGTGTCCGTCTATATCTGTCTTTATCGAATACACCCACCTTCCTCCCACTGTTTTCTTGCCCTCTGGCAATTTCGTAAGGGTGAATGTTTTGTTGTCTCTTAGAGACTCCATTTCCTCGTCCATTGCCCTGGACCACTCTTCTGATTCTGGCGATTCCATGGCCTCTTTAAAGGTCAGAGGGACACCGCACACTGCCCTGTATGCATAATCTATAGTAGTGAGTGAGCTGTCATCCCTGTCGCCCTGACTATAGTCAATCAGGTATCTCGGAGGGTTGCGTTCCCTTTGGGGGTACCTCCCACTGGCTGAGGCTTGTGACGTCACCCTTGGGTGCTCCTCGTCATCATCCTCGGGTGTTGACTGTGTACCGTCAGTCTGTACATTTTTCTGTACTCTAGGCTGAGTTGCAGCTGTCTCAACAGACTTTCTCTCTCTTACCCAGTCTTCTGGGTGCAGACCTGGTGTCTGAGTCTCATTTTCACTAGTTGCCTTGTGTACAAATTTAACTAGTCTGTGTTTCTGTACTTTCTCTTGGTCAGGGTAGTAGACTAGGAAGGCCGGGCTGTTCTTGTTTTGGGTAAACTTCCCTTCTATGCATACTGCACACTCTTTGTCAGGTTTACACACTTTACCCTTTATATGCATACCATCAGTGATATCCTGTAGCTTTATGATATCGTCATAGTTGCAGTGGCCCATTATCTCATGCCAAGTTTCTATATCATGGCTCACATGGCACTTTTCAACAACACATTCAGTTTGCAAATAGTACATTTTCCCCTGTACAAAAATGTCAAACCTGGTACCATCCGGTGACATCAGGGCATCTCTGCCCTCTTCGAAGAACACACTGGCTCCGTGTGCTGTCACAGACTTCACAGAGAAGAGCTCTTGGGGGTACGATGGAATATATAGTGCGTTCCGCAGTGTCACTCTACACCGTCGCCCCTCACTGTCGAGTAGACATACCGTAGCATCTCCCCTGCCCTGCACCACACCAAAGGTGCGCTTACCGTCCGCCAGCTCCATGCAGTGTTTCTCTGGCTCGAACGAGCTGTCAAAGCTCTTGAACTTCTTCTTATCATTGACTATGTGGGAAGAAGCCCCACAGTCCACAATCAATCCTGGTTTGAACTGTTGCCGTCGTCCTGGTCCTGCTGAGCTGGTCTCTCCAGCCTGCACTCTGAAGATGTAGTTCTCTTCTTCCGCAGCATTCCCCGGTCCCTGACCTCGACCTGCTCCGTGACCACCACCGCCGCCGCCACCTTGCTCGCGTGCACACCTGGCTCCATCAGCGCGGTCCTTCTTCTTGCACACTTTGTCCGTGTGACCCTTGACCCGGCAGAAGCTGCACCACACGCTGCGTGAACAGTCCGATTTCCGATGGCCTTTGTCACCGCATCGCCAGCACACCGTTTGTTCATCATCTTCCTCACAGCGTTTCACTGGCTTTTTCTTAGGCGCTGCGTGGGCCTTCATCACCCTCTCGGACGTCTCGTCCATTGCTGTAGCATTAGCTACATCTTCAGCCACCTCAAAGTTTCTCAATTTGGCCTTAAATTGTCCCAATGTCAACTCACTGTCGCCATGTGCCACCATTAGAGTGAATGGCTTATATCTCTCAGGTAACCCCCTCATCACCATGGCCATCATTAGTCCCTCACTCGGTGCTTCTCCCGCCCCTTTGAGAGCCGTAATGATTTGTTCAGCTCGGATAATGTATTTGGTTATTGTCTCATTATCAGCTTTCTTTAGACCAGTCAATGTTACATACAGAGTGACAATCCGGGGTCTGCCCTTACCAATGTAATGTTCCCGCAACACCCGTAGACTCTCTCTACCGTTGTTCTTCGTTTCTCTGAAGATCAGTCCCAAGCTTGTGTTGTCCAATAAAGGCGCCAATGCGCAGTAGGCGTCCGCGTTCCGCTCCTCGTCTAGGGCCTGCTCTTCCGCTGTCAAAGGTCCCGCGGGCTCGGTAAGGATGGTGGTTTTCAGCCCCACACCATGCATGCAACAGAGCATTCGCTCTTCCCACAGTTCATACTCATCGGCCTGTCCGTTGAATGTGGGCCACCTGCTCTTCTTCCGCTCCATCTCCCTAGGTATCGTTAGCTTAGCGTCCCGTTAGCTTCCCGATAGCCTCTCTCGATGCTAACTAGCTTCACACTTGCTAACTTGCTACTCCGTGCTAACCTGCGCGCATCCCGCCATCCGAGGTTATCACACTTCGTGTACTTCTTTTATCAAACTACTAAATAATCCAACGTTATCTGGGCCCATAACCTGTTAAAAGACTAGACTAATACTTTATGTCTATCTCTGCGCAGATGAAGTAGATTATTAAACCGTTATAAAGAATCGTACTGACTACCGAACTTCTGCTAGAGGGAAAAATGCAGCCTCCGTTTATTCGGTAGTTTGGGGAGAATGAAGAAAATGAACGGCGTCTCAGTGACGTAATCAATCCGCGCATGCAAGCACAACATCGCCCACTTGTGCTTGGACGCCTGGCCAACCCTAGCGCTTGAATGCTACACAGGGCGCGTCTTGCCCAGAAAAGCAGTGGGTTTCATAATAACGCCGGCTGGAGGCATGTGACTGAATACGTCACAGACACGCCCAAGTATATTTACCAAAGAATGAATGGAGGCATACAAGCCTTTGGAAGCGTAAGATTACTTTGTTGGTGGACATGTCCGAGACCGCTTTTACCATGCGTTACCGAAGGAAAACAAGTTTTGCTTCATCAAATCAAAGGTTAGTCCTCGTAGTTTGTTTGTACGGTTGAATCGTCTGTATTCAACAAAAGTCGAATTGTTTGTACGGTTATGAGATCGAGGTTGGAGTCAAATTACGACCTCAAACATCATGACACAAGACAGCTGATGGAGTCGTTGTCAAACTTGAGGAAGGCGGGGCATTAACAACTCACACGTTGGTTTGGCAGTTGCTGTGCTAGGGCGGTGTTGTGGGAGCGCAGGAGTGAGGAGACGGAGAGATCGAGTCGCAGCACAATCTCTCCTGGCAACCAGCTAACCGCTAGGCTGCTGCAAACATGGCTCCGCCCCGGAAACTCTAAGCAGCGCCTACGTCAGCACTCTGAACGTCTGCCTTAAAGGAGCAGCAGCCCCTGGTGAATCTACCCTCATTTGTGTATCACCGCAGCATCACATTAACAGCTGTTACTTACGTATGTTCAATCACAATACTTCTTTGTGTAAGAAACGGATACATACCAGATACGAAATGTTCTCCGCAAATCCTGGCGTTTGATATGTGCTCTTCTGACCACGTCTTCCAGTCCTCCCGACGGATGGCATGAGTCCACGCCTGTCTTCTTCGTTTTTCTATTGGTGTTTTCCCTTCCGGCATGCGATAAAAATGCAGATGCTTGTTTTTACCATCTTTACCATTTGTACAACCGACAGCGCAACAACTGCGACGTGTCTCGTTTCGTTTTAAACCAGTTTCTCCGTGATGATCTCTCCGAAATGCACGTAGTAATGTTTACAAACACAAGACTCGTGGCCCCTTTTTGCCTCACAATCTGCGCACGCACATTTGGCCTATGTAAACAAGGGAACGCGTCTATGCTGGTTTATTATATCGCCAATCGCGATACTGCCCACAATCACCGCAATGTGACTTTTACACCAAATCTTGCAGCACTAATAAGAACACCTGGGTCTTTGCCAAGTAATAACGGCTTACATGTATACAGGACTTTATCTAGACACCCAAAGCGCTTCACAGAAAGGGGGGGGGGGCTCACATCAACCACCACCAATGTACAGCACCCACCACCAAATGCTTGGTGTATAAAGGATCTGGCTGAGATTGTTCTTTCTAAAAATGTTTTGATGTTTGAGAAAGCGTCTTCTTTATACAGGCAATGCAAAGGGACTGCCATGGGCAGCAACATGTCCTCGAACTTCAGTTCCCTGCACGTATCCGGTTGGGTATTCTCTGAAAACCCCTTCCATAAGCACATGTGGAAAAGTTATGTGGATGACATTTTCATGATGGTCCTTGTGATAGTTTATTGC
Organism: Lampris incognitus; assembly: GCF_029633865.1. Lineage (NCBI taxonomy): Eukaryota > Metazoa > Chordata > Actinopteri > Lampriformes > Lampridae > Lampris > Lampris incognitus. The sequence goes on from NC_079211.1 coordinate 102,617,116, forward strand.
AGTTTTATGACTATCTCAGTCGCTACCATGCACATTTAAATTTACCATTAATCGTGATGTACAACAAATTAGTGTTTTTGGACATTTTTGTAAAACGTGAGGGCAGGACATTGCTGACAGACCTGTACAGAAAGGAAACCGACAAATGTTGTTTCTTACACGGGCAATCATGCAGTCCACCTGGGGGGGGGGGGAAGCCTCCACATCAGCCAGTTTATCCGTATCAGGAGATTCTGCACTAAACAAATAGACCATGACAAACAAGCAGATGCATTAGAATACAGATTAAAGGGAAGAGGGTACAATGAAAGGTGGGTAAAAGCTGCCGAGACAGCAGTTGCAGCACTGTAACACAGGAAGAGTGCCTTATCAAAACAGAAAAACCTCCACCAAATAATGGTCCTAGGTGCTACTTAAAATATTCAGCCCTTAGTAAAGATTTGGAAAATGGAAAGAAAAAAACTATTCAAAAACACTTTCACATTTTGTGCTCTGATCCACTATGTGAAAATTAATTCAAAGATTTACCAAGAGTAGTGTACAAATGTACACTACAATCTGATCTGGTTGCTGCTAAAAACACAACTTTCCGTGCTCTTCCACCAGTGTGGCTCATGCTCCCAATGCAATTTTACATATAAGTGTACCACATACACCCACCCGATAACAGCAAAAACAATGGACGAATTACTACATCTTGTTCCACAAGAAATGTAATCTATTTTATCAAATGCCCATGTGGTTTAGCATATGTAGGAAACACACAGAGAGAACTAAAAACACACAAAGAGCACTAAATACCAGTATTACAGAGCAGAGGAGCTGCATCCGAACCCAGGACCAGCGTCACCCGCTGGCAGTGCAATAGCCGGTGGCCTCTCTCAGAATCAGTGGCATCGAGCACGTCAGATCTCCCAGAAGAGGAGGCAACTTAAATTCACTCATAATCCCAGGAGAACGTTTTTATATTTTCACTCTCCAGACTCTTACACCTAGAGGTCTGAATCAAGAGTAGGGGATCAAACATTTTCCCTAAAACAAATACAAATGGTGGCATGGAGTCTGTTGAGTCCAAACTTAAAACTCATCCTTTCGCCTCAGCCTACAATTAGATGCCTTTAAGTTGAGTGCTTCCCAACCTGTACTGCATGGTGGGTCGGATTCTGTCTCAATGAATTTACCAACCACTGGTCTGACGACGAGATTATAGCATATAGATTGACTATTGCAAACTGGTCTCTTCTGTCATGTCTTTTCTCTCTCTCTGAACGATGTCTTCTCCTTTCTCTTCTGTGTATGTGAATGGTGTGATGTGAATCTCCCTTGTGTGCACGTGCAGTCTGACCTCCTCCCAGGTCTCCATGGTGACGATGGTCGCCACCTGGACACTGCTTGGCATCCCCCTCATCACATTCTTCATATATTTTGTTATTCCATTATAATTCTGGTATCCTCTTTCAGTGTTGTATTCTGTAAATGGTGTAAACACAACATCCATTGCACGTTGTCCGTCTCAGGAGAGAGAGATCCCTCCTCTGTTGCTCTCCCTGAGGTTTCTTCCTATTTTTTCTCTCTGTTAAAGGTTTTTTTTTTTTAGGGAGTTGCTCCTTATCCGATATGAGGGGGACAGAATGTTGTGTTGCTGTAAAGCCCACTGAGGCAAATTTGTAATTTGTGACAAGCCATCCATCCATTATCCAAACCGCTTATCCTGCTCTCAGGGTGGCGGGGATGGTGGAGCCTATCCCAGCAGTCACTGGGCAGAAGGCGGGGAGACACCCTGGACAGGCCAGGCTATACAAATAAAATTGACTTGACTTGACTTGTAGTGGCATGTTGGCGCTCTCTCTCTCTCTCTCTCTCTCTCTCTCTCTAACACAGAGAGAGCGCGAGAGGGAGAGAGACCATGTTATATGGTCTGGAGACAGTGGCACTGATGAAAAGACAGGAGGCGGAGCTGGCAGAGTTGAAGATGCTGAGATTTTCATTGGGAGTGACGAAGAAGGACAGGGTTAGGAACGAGTATATTAGAGGGACAGCTCAGGTTGGACGGGTTGGAGACAAAGCAAGAGAGGCGAGATTGAAATGGTTTGGACATGTGTGGAGGAGAGATGCTGGGTATATTGGGAGAAGGATGCTGAATATGGAGCTGCCAGGGAAGAGGAGAAGAGGAAGGCCAAAGAGGAGGTTTATGGATGTGGTGAGGGAGGACATGCAGGTGGGTGGTGTGACAGAGGAAGATGCAGAGGACAGGAAGAGATGGAAACGGATGATCCACTGTGGCGACCCCTAACGAGAGCAGCCAAGTAGTAGTAGTAGTAGTAGTAGTAGAGAGACATTTTTATATTTGTAGGCCTTGACACACATTTAAAAATGGCTAGATGTTAAATTCTACAGTTGTGTGTTTTTCTTTATTATTTGATCTCGTTTACTTTTTATAGGAGGGTGTTAAGACCCAATGTCTGTACAAGAGGTTAAGGCTTCTTCACTCTTTCTGTTGATTTAATACGTTTTCTATGTACCTCATTGTATTGTTAATAGTTTTTGGATGTTCACCAACCCTGGCTGTGTTGGATGGTTAAACACACCTGCCATCATGGAGCTTGTCAGCCTGTCGGTGTGCGTCGTGTATGAATATGGGTGCAGTCTCCATTTTCCAAACATTTTGACCCAATGAAGATCCTCGTGGGATCGAAACGATGTCCTGTTAAACTTCTGTGGCTTAGAGTAAGTGTGCAGGCATCGGGGGTGCCGCCAGGGATTTTGCACCCCTATAAAGAATATGACTGAGCGCCCTTTATTTAATGAATTAATCAAATAATTATTTTATTGTTTTCCTGACTTCTCTAAACATTAACCCCCCCCCTTCTCTACCTTCATCCCATGCTACCAGCTTGCCCGACAATCCCCTCATCAACAGCTTCTCCAATAAGGGACCCATCTTCTTAGTTTGACAAATTTGCATATAAAATGCTCTTAACAAAAAGGAACGTGATGCCACCACAGCCCAGACTGAACCTGTGGGCTCTTTCCTGTGGATCTCTCCTTCCTGCGGATCGCGAGTCAGAGAGGTCTTCGACAAGATCTGGCCACATGCCACTGGGTAATCGGGTGGGATAAGGGGAAAAACTAGAAATACATTTATTAAAAAAAATTTTCAAAAAAATCTGAGCACCGTTATGGCGCCCCCTCTAGTGTGGCGCCCTTCGAACCGTCATAACATTATACCCACTTACGGCGCCACTGCCCCTCTGTCTCTGAAATGCCAAAATTGTGCAAAAATGGGTATTGACGATCTGTGAAAATGGAAGCTTCGCTTACTTCCGGTGTCTGTACTGGACGTGGCCGACGGACACTTTTCCATGCAGTTTCTGCAGCATTTGAGAGACTCGCAGAAGACTGCTCAGTATTATGGCGGCTAAAGCAGTTATCCATCCATCCATTATCCGAGCCGCTTATCCGACACAGGGTCGCGGGAACGCTGGAGCCTATCCCAGCAGTCATTGGGCGGCAGGCGGGGGGACACCCTGGACAGGCCGCCCAGTCCATCACAGGGCCCACACACACACACACACACACACACACACACACACACACATTCACACCTAGGGACAGAACACGCAAACTCCTCCACACAGAGGACGACCCGAGACGACCCCCAAGGTTGGACTACCCCGGGGCTCGAACCCAGGACCTCCTTTGCTGTGCGCTGCTGCACTGGTATCCTGACAACATATAATGTTGAAAATCGTGTTTCCATTTAAGGGAATTCCAACACACCCGGCCTCCTTAGTGCTCCGAGAGCCGAGAGGTGGATCCCGAAAGGACAAGTCTGAGCAGCACACAGTCGGATCCTCTTTCTCGGGTGCACTCATTCGTATGTAGACACTATGAGGGGTTCCACCTAAACTTTTACTGCATCAAATCTGGGTCGGTCGCTTGTTAGCCGTCTCCATGATGCATTGTTAGGACCAAAGCAAGCACGCCAGTCGGCACATGTTCAGGTTGTGCACAATCTGCCGGTCCAGGGCTAAAGGGAATCCACAGGACCCCCTCCCGTCTGCGATATTATGAACCCTACATAGCCCTCGCCAAAATCCCGTACCCTGTCCCAAATCTCGCGAACGGACGCCGGATTTCCGCTGCGTTGCTAAGGAAACAATCAACTATCAACTCGGTGCGAAGCAAAGCTAACGTTAGCTACCTTCAATTTTGTAATTTTGTATTTTTCGCAATTTGGGACAGCTGGCTGCTTTTGTAATTTTGGACTGCTGGCTGTCAACAACAGAACGGAGGTAAGTAACGTTAGTTGTCTGAAAATGAACATATATCTAATAAATAGACTTTCTCACATTTAAGAAAGCTTACATTGAGTATTACATCACGACAGAGTCAAATATGTCATCTTCCTGAGGGTGGCGCTAATGTGCAAGAGCTGAAGGTGGCGCTAATGTGTAAGACTTGTAAAAGTCATTACTACAATATAGGAGCTCGTTTTGTTTGTAGTCATGATAAGGGGTGAAGTATCCTATGCTCAAACGTGGAGCAAGCAAAGATTGAGTTAAAAACGTTAATGTTGATTGTGGATAACTTAGACAGGTTAAATTGTGGGTGTACAGCGTTTCCTTGATGAGCGCTAACCCCATAACAACATATTTTCGCGTTGCTACGGTGGCGCACACGTGACAAAGCCAGAAACGGGATTTTGGCGAGGCCTATGTAGGGTTCATAATATCGCCTCCCGTCTGCTGAGGGATTAGCCCAGATGCGCATGCTTGTTTGTCAGCGTGTGCACATGTGCGACACTTGACTGCAATCCCCGGATGGATCGATGGAGCGGATGAATGACAAAGTGGTAAAGCTTCCCATCATCCCCCTCCTCTATTCCTGTTACCCGCTTCAGGGGACGGGGGGTGCAAGTGGGAGGCGGACGTGGCGGGAAATCGGTCTGTCAGTCAGTCTGCCAGGCTCGGTGTGACAGATCCCCCACACCCACACATCCCTGCCAGGCCCAAGGAACCTCGAGGGAATGAAAAGAAAAAGATGGCGACGCCTTTCGGTCACGCCGCCGATAAGCTCGGGGTGACCTCCCTCTGTCAGGGAGCTGTCAGTCTCAGGGAGCGCACACCTCAGAGAAGGAGTCACGCCCCTGGGGAATGCGATGACGCGCGCGCACGCACACGCACACACACACACACACACATCATCATCATCATCCACTCCATCCACCTACATATGCACACAAACACATGCGCGCGCACACACACACACACACACACACACCAGTGAGCACAAATACCAGCAAAATAACACACAAAAGTAGGCAAATGAGTGAACAGAGCATACATATGTATACACTTACCCCTCCCACACAAACAGACTCAGACACACACAAACACAAACAAACACCACCATAGGAATGCAGAGGGATTATGCACGCTTACACACATATACACACACACACACACACCCCGTGTCAGTCAGATATGCGGGGTGCGTGATGCGACACAAGGAGGGGGGTTATGTAACCTGGTTTGTCTCGGAGGTATAATTGGACGGCTGTTCGGGTCGGCCGGGAGAAGCTGCTGGCGCCAGAATCATCAAAGCAGCAGCGCCTCATCAAAGAGAGGTCTCCCCCAAAATAACTCATGCACCCTGTTGTTTCTGCGTGGAAATCATGCTCACACATGCAAAATGAGACCAGATATGCATTTATTTTACACACACACACACACACAAAAACAAACACTTCAGTTTTGCCTTCGCTTTCGTAAAAACGCAGTTTCAGAAAAATGTAACGTCCCCCAAAGTTTATTAAAAATAAAATATAAAATACAGCTTACTATCCACATTCAATGCAGACCAGGGAAAAATTATTTATATTTAAATATATATATATATATATATATATATATATATATATATTCCACACATTAGTATTCCAAAATAAATTGCTTTCACGGGGGGAAAAAAGAGCACATTAATTCAAACTGACGGATGAATTCAAAATAGATGCAAACTCATGTTTCCCATAAGTGGCTGTCTTCATATAAAAAAAAACATCACCCTCATTTGATTAAAAAAAAAAAAAGAAAAAAAAGGGGAGAGCAGAAAACCAATCTGCACAGTACGGCAGATTAACGTTGCAGGCTCCAGTACAACATCGCTTCCTTCATTTGGTCTTCAGACAAGCAGCCCGTCCAGAAGATCACAGGTCAGCTCCTCACCCTCGCGGGCAGCGCTGCAGACGGAGGCCCACTCGGCGCCTCGCTCAGAAAAAAACACCCTCTTCACGCTGACAGTTCAAGGCAGATGAAGAACACAACGTCTCGGGCTACATGATGTAAACTTTAAAAGTCCAGAAGCCTCTGGAATAAAACTCTGTGTGTTCACCAGAAAGCAAGTCTCGAGTGCAGAAAGGTAGCCGAAATGCGATATATGCTTTTTTTATGATTTGACTTTTCGCTGGACTGATTTTGTTCTGAAAAGGTAGTAGAAAGAGTGTTTGGCGGGTCGAAGATAAAAAAAAAAGAGGACATGTAGATGAATAAAACAAAACAAAATAAAAACCTTAGCCCGTTGTAGAATTGATCAGACAAAGTATAGTGTGGACAAGGTGGCTGACTGCAGTAAAAATGGATATTAAATGAAGATTTTCAGATAAAGACCCTTTAACTGGATGCTTGTATGTGACAGTGATGGTGACAACTATCAGAGCTGCTCATGAATTCAACATTGATGAGGTTACCCTGTACGGCCATTTTGAAAGAGAACACTACACCCTTGCCCCTCGAAGGAAGTGATTTTATAGCCACCAGCTGAACCCGAAGCAGCCACTTGAACTCTGGCCTCGTCGACTTGGTGAGGAAACATGTGGACTTTGCAGCTCATCACCTTCAGTGCAAAGAAACTCGAGTCCGTGAAAATCCACACCCGCCACTTTAGGCAAACCTAAGAATCTCTTAGGTTAGCTGCTCTTGTGCTGCAACCCACTTATCTGCTTTCTTTTAAATACAAATATCTCTCAATTTGCCCAAACAATCATTCCCTCTTTTACATGCAGAGTGAGGTTCGAATCCCCGCGTTACCTCCGGCTTGGTTGGGCGTCCCTCCAAACACAATTGGCCGTGTCTGCTGGTGGGAAGGCGGATGTGGGTTGGTGTCCTGGTCGCTGCACTAGCGCCTCCTCTTGTTGGTCGGGGCACCTGTTCGGGGAGGAGGGGGAACTGGGGGGAATAGCGTGATCCCCCCATGCGCTGTGTCCCCCTGGCGAAACTCCTCACTGTCAGGTGAAAAGAAGCGGCTGGCGACTCCACATGTATGGAAGGAGGCATGTGGTAGTCTGCAGCTCTCCCCGGATCGGAAGAGGTGGTGGAGCAGCGACTGGGATGGCTCGGAAGAGTGGGGTAATTGGCCAAGTGCAACTGGGGAGAAAAGGGAGGGGGGGGGAATAAAAATAAAAAGTGGACTGAGCAGCTCATCACCTTCGGGTCAAAGAAATTCAGTCTGTGAAAATCCACGCCCATCACTTTGGGCAAAGCTAAGAATCTCTTAGGTTAGCTGCTCTTGTGCTCCGAACCACTTATCCACATTTCTTTTAAATACAAATATCTATTTTACAATTCGCCCAAACAAGAATTCCCTCTTTTTAAATGCGGAGTGAGCAAGGTCAAGAAACAAGAGACAACAATGGCCGTGGTAAGAGAAAACACGTCATTATTCAAGAGCCAAAAAGTCTGCATGAATAAGTCTGCTCTTGCAGTGGAGCTGGAAGTCAGGAAATAAAGCACAAGATGTACAGAGATAACAGAAACAGACAGGGATGTTGTATCAATACTGCTGACATTTCAGAGTTCAGCTTGCTTCACTGTGATAAGATAGCTTCTAGAGTTTATACTTCCTACAGATCTCTATATCAGTTTTTATGAATGGGTCTTCGGGGGGAAAAAGCATAGCTCTGCAAGCAAACGAATCTGAACGACTGGATTTGATTAAAAAGTATCTCAAATGTGCGTGGCTTATGAGACAATAAGGATTTAGGGGCCGGGCAGCCGAGCAGGCACACGGTAACTCACCATCCTATTCAAATGGAGCCCTTAGTGGTTTGATTTCTGTTTTGAATTTCAAAAAAGAGGGGCCGTGAAACAACGCAGGCTGACCCCGTGTGAAAATATCGCCATGAACACTCCAGCTTACACTCATGTCATTCGGCCTGTGGTGGAGTACATGAGAAATACACTGGATTTTTTTGTTTTGTTGCATTAGCCTAACTTTTCCATTCGGTGCTGCTACAACCCACATGTGAATTCATGTCAAGATGTGCATGGTGATGTAATGAAGGCCCACAGTCAGCACACTGCTTTTTTCAGGGGGGAAAAAAACTGAAAAGATGTGCACTGATCCTTTTTGCTTTTTGTGAATACACAGTTTTATACATGAGGCCCGTAGCGATGGTGCGGACTACGGCTCTGGTTGTGTTCGGTCATAGTGCGACACAGTGAATCCCTTAAGCCTTCGACCGTTGACACTGACCGGGAATGTTAAGACAAGAGGTTTTTGGGGTCGGCGCCCCTATCTATCCAGGTGGTTTTAAAGTTCCTCGAAGAAGGCCACTCTGGACTTGGTGCTCTGTAGCGTCAGCTGTGAACGAGATAAACACAAAGAGAAACACGCAATGATTTATTTTTTCTAATATGTGTTGAAAACAAATTCAGAACAAAAACCCCTGAACCAGTTAGATGGAGAGCCAGTATTATTACATACTGTCGTCGGAGAAATTCATGATAAATATTAACTTTTAACTGTTATTGATGTAATCAGGCTGTTCGAGATGCAGCAACACATTCAGCTTAATTGAGACCCTTCGCTGTTGCCTATTCTAATCGCTGGTGTTCTGGTAAGTATCTCATCTCATCTCATCTTCAGCCACTTCTCCAGGGTCGGGACGCAGTGGCAGCAAGCTAAGTAGGGCACTCCAGGCGTTCCTCTCCCCAGCAACGCCCTCCAGCTCCTCCTGGGGGATCCCAAGGCGTTCCCAGGCCAGATTGGACATGCAGTCCCTCCAGCGAGTTCTGGGTCTACCCCAGGGTCTCCTTCCAGTTGGACGTGCCCGGAAAAACCTCCAAAGGAAGGCGCCCAGGAGGCATCCTAATCACCTCAACAGGCTCCTTTCGACGCAAAGGAGCAGTGGCTCTACTCCGAGCTCCCTCCGGATGTCCAAGCTTCTTACCCTATCTTAAACGCTGAGCCCTGACACCCTATGGAGGAAACTCATTTCAGCCGCTTATATCCGCGATCTCACCCTTTCGGTCACTACCCAAAGCTCATGACCATAGGTGAGGGTTGGAACCAAGGTTGACTGGTAAATTGAGAGCTTTGCCTTCTGGCTCAGCTCCCTCTTCACTTTACTTCACTTCTGCTAAGTATACTGGTGGGGAATGCTAGTGTCACACAGAAAATGATGTGATTTTTTTGCAAAATCCTGTGAAGAATGATGATGTTATTAAACCTGGATGAATGAATGCACAACAAAGTTGTGTAAGAAAATATTGCACATATGTAGCGTGTGCAGTCGTATCATGCCAGGAACATTCTGTTGCCCAGAACGTAAAGCGTGATGGATGCCTATTACTGACTATAAGTAAGGCATATGATCCTACTTAGGGAATAAATATGTAACCTAGATATTCATGTGTCCTCCTGCCCTTTTTACCTCTCGGGCTTCCTGCCAGAGGGGTCTGCTGCTGTTTGCTGTGCTGACAAAAACACCCGTGCTTGTTGACCTCAGCCGAGCACCAGACTGAATTTAAAAATGGAGGAATAATGCACAAAGCACCACAGATATGAACTGCACAGCTCTCTTCACCAATCAAAAGACCAGCGATCCGAAAGACATGGGGATCAAAATTGCTTTGAATTCCTCTCACGTCTGACACTTCAAATGCAACTTTGACAGTTTTCTGGGATTTCTCTTTATCAGGGAATGGTGTGCAATAGCACTTGGCCCTGCGCTGGAGGTACTCGATGTTATATTGATCTTAAAATATCAACCAAGGACCCAAAAAGTATGGGCCGCATAAGCAATGATCATGTTTAGCGGCAACCTGATGGACAAACTAACATTGAAACTCAATTAAGGATCAACTTCAAATCTGGCCTTGAAGGGGACAAAGAAGTCTAAAAGGTTGTTTAGACACTTTGCCCTGGAGATGAGTAGAAGATCAATGTCCCTCAACAAAAGCACTGTTTTTTTTCCCTCTCCCTCCTCACACAACCTCAACCCAGGTTTAAATTAATGGGTGATGGTTTAATTCAGTCTGCTGCCTGGCTTTCAGCCCTATCCATACACCTGTCTATGAGTACATCTAGCTGGGGAATAAGTTAGCACAACTTCAAATTGGCTGGGCAAACTGTTCCCCACACCTGAATCTCTTTCAGGCAAGGAAATTGAAGGAGCTGCCAAAGTAAATATTAGACTGAGGATGAAGGATGGCAGTTTGGGAAATTCTGGTTATTTCTAAGGTGAAGGTCTTTGGCAAATCCAAACATAATGGATTGGAAAGAGGACAGATTTGCACCAAATTTTACTTCTGTCCCTCTATTTACATTGTCAACAGGCAGCCAAAAGTAGGCTTCATGTGCACAAGCCCAGCTCTGTGCATGCTTTATATTTTTGTGCATATTTTTTTGTCCAATCCAATATTGTACAGGTCCCAGAGTCCCCTTGCTGGAAAAGGTGGGCATTCTTTACTCTCTGCCTGTGGTATTAATGTCACGAATGGCGCCACAGCAAGAGAGAAATTCCATATTGTTTGATATGGACGGGGGAGCACAATGAAAGAGCATCCTTGATGGCTGACTTCCTTTGGTGTTTCAATTCTCGTGGTCGGGTGAGATTGTAGAGCTCTTGTAGAGCGTTTCATATCAATAAAACTTCACGCAGTCAGTATTCGGTGCCGTTCCAGCCTGTTGTGGGGCGGGTGCTATCTTGAATTTTGTGAATAAACCTCAATGGCCGGCCTGGGAGGGGGTAAATGACGCACAGCGTTGTGGCCTGGCAGGAGGCTGGAGGTGCTGGGTCGTGACAAGAAAGTCCTGGGTCGCTCATTAATCTTCCATGGGAGAGGGAACATGGATGGGCAGGACGTGGCCTTGAAAATACAAAGCCGGCCTTGATGCTCCCAGCTCCAAGTGCTGTCCTCTGCTCTCCAATCCTCCTCTTCCTCCCTCACTGTTTTCCCTATTGTCCTCCCTCTCTGACACCATCGAATATTTTAATTTTAAACTGCATTAAATCTTAGTTAAATTCTATTCAGTTAATTGTCTTGCACCGAATGTTAATAATAATAATCATCATTACAATTATATAGCGCTTTTCGAGACACCCAAAGTGCTTCACATTGAAGGGGAAACTCACCTCAAACCACCATCAATGTGTAGCACCAACTGGACAATGCACGGCAGCCATTTTGTGCCAGGACGCTCACTACACATCAGCTTGAGGTGGCGAGGGAGGAATCATTGAGCCAATTACATGGGGGGATGATTAGGTGGCCAGATGGAGAGAGCCAGGTTGGGAATTTTGCCAGGACACCAGGGGACCCCCTACTCTTTGTGATAAGTGCCATGGGATCTTTAATAACCATACTGAGTCAGGACCTCTGCTTAACGTCTCATCCAAAGGACAGCATCTCCTACAGCACAGTGTCCCCGTCACTGCACTGGGGCACTGGGATTTGGTATTTGTTGTTTTTATTAGGACCAGAGGGAAGACTGCCTCCTACTGGCCCATCAACACCACTTCCGGCAGCAACTCGGGAGGTGTCCCATCCAAGTACTAGCCAAGCCCATACCTGCTTAGCTTCCGTCATTTGGCAGAGCCAGGGTACATGTTGGTATGGCTGCCAGTGTTAATCCTAGTTTACTAAAGAGGATTAAATTTACACCTTCCTTGAAAACTCAGATTGCTGTTACTTAAAACCAATCAAAATTTCTATCCTGTTGCGCCAAAACTTTATAACTTTCAGACTGCACTGTTATCTCAGATACATTTCCAACTGGCAGTTGGGGAGGTTAAACTTTCAACATGGCAGCTTTCATGAAGCAGATGAGAGAGAAACGAGTTCCCTGGGAAAAAGAAGTAACGAAACGACTCATCCCAGTTGAGTGTCATGATGTGGAATTGTCAAGGTGCAGCCGTTTTAGCAGGGAGTCTGCTGAAAGAATAAGGACCAGTGACGTTTGCACCTCCAAATTCTTCTCCAGGAGGGCCATGTTCCCCTTCTGATTATGTTTTATAAAAACGTATTATTATTCTAAGAGATATTGGGTAGATATATAGATGGATAAATAAACAAATAGATGGAAACAGACAGATAATACCAATAGAACATGAATATTTGGTTTCAATCATTAATCTTAGAATTTGCTATATAAGGATTAAAATTAAATAGTAAAGCAACATTAACTTTTAACTTCAAACCTATTTATTAAATATAACCCAGTTCAATTAAACTGATTGCAGCTGATCTGATAATACATTAAACTATGTCGTGGCAAGCCATTCTTAAGAGTGTTTTGAATCCTATCTCCACTGTTGAACCTGAAATGACTCTTCTCCCTCAAACTCCTTTCTTGTCCTTCAGTCATTACTGCTCGACACTCACGCTCTTCCTCCTGATCCTCATGTTCCCATAGTGGGTTCCCATGTCTCCTGTCAAGGTTGCCTTTGCTCACCAATGTCTTCCTCAATTGTCTGCCTTCCTCTTCCCCGTGGCTCCCCGCCCCCTCCTTAGAGACAAATGCGGATCGTCTCTGCTTCAATTAAACCAACGCTTTCAACTTTGCTCTTTCTCCAACCCCCGATCCCCTTCACACAAAAAAGGTGCCCCTATCCATCCAAGTGACTAATTGCAGAGCAAAAATCAATTAGCACTCCTCTTACTAGTATGGTGTACAATGGGGGAGAGGTTGTGGGAGGAAGGGCTTTTTCCATTGTTGGTATACAGTGTTCTGAGACTGATGGTTCAAAATTGAATTTGATACTTTCATTAGATTTATAAATAAACTAAAAGGCTTGACGTAATAGGAAACACATCTAATATGCTTGTTCAAAGAAAGAGTTTGTGTGTGTGTGTGTGAGTGTGTGTGTGTGTGAGTGTGCGCGCGCGGCACACATTTGGATGTGGGTGTTGGGGGGGGGGGGTGTTCTATTTGAGAACAATTTCATTTTCAAGGAGCAAATCAGTTTTGAGATGCTCAAACAACCCGCATTTGTTTGGAAGGGCAGGTCGTCGTGTTTTTTGTTGCAGTGAAAGGCACTGCACATGCCCGCATGCACTGGAGTGGGACAGATGCTCCATGCTTACAGGGACAAGTCGACCAGAGTTGCATACCAAAAAAGCAGATTTCCCTTCCCCCATGTGTGCCGAATTATTCTCTCCGTGCTTGACAGCTGTAATCACAGTACAAATCTTAAGAGGGCATCTTACATGTAACTCATCAATCAAGCAACCCACCTACCCCCTCCCCATGTCCACCACTCAGAATGAGACGCCAACCACAGGGTTGGGTATTAATGGATTACATGTGATTGGGATTATGTAATCAGATTACAAAAATAAGTAACTATAACCAGCCCAGATTACATTTAAAAATGTGTAATTAGATTATAGTTACATTGTCAAGGATTACTTGATTACATTTTTGTTATTATGTCTTTAAAATATAGCAGTTTTAAAATTATAAAACTTTTTTCATGACAGCCAATGCTCTTAAAAATTTTGAAAAAATTAAGTTTCCTTTATTAATCCCCTTGGGGAAATTAATTTACTGCAAATTAACCCATCCTAGCTGTGATCTGTGTAGCTAGGAGTAGTGGGCTGCTGCCTTCATGCTGCGCCTGGGGACCAACTCCAGTTCTTTCCCCATTGCCTTGGTCAGGGGCACAGACAGGAGGATAAACCCTAACATGAAAGTTTGTTTGTGATGGTGGGGGACAGCGGAGCACCCGGAGAAAACTCACCTCAAGACACAGGGAGAACATGCAAACTCCACACAGAGGACGACCTGGGATGACCCCCAAGGTTGGACAACCCTGGGGTTCCCCAGGGTTGTCCAACTTGTCAGCTCCATTTTGTGGCAGCAGCTGGTGTTGAGTCTAGATGGAATGGAAGGTTCAAGCAGTAACCATCCCTCCAATACAGTCTTCCATTCCTGGCAATATCACCATCATATTTGGTTTTTTTTATGGACATTGAAAATGGAAGATGAACATTTTGAGTAAGTACCCCTCTTGTATTACAAGCACAAAGTCCTCCATGTGGCCTTTGATTAAAAAGCAGCGGCAACAGAAACTTAAACAGCATCCTACATGTTGTCGAATACACACGGTACACCGGTAGTTTGTGCCAGTATTGTTTTTGTAAGGGTAACTTGATTCGACCAACTGAAAATCCAAAGAAACAAAATGCATTTTATTTGCAACTGAAAGAGAAAAAAGAGTATTTGTGGAAAATTGTTGTGGCTCTGTCCATTTTTTTAGTGTAAGGTGCAATATTTTCAATGTTTGATTTTGAAGTGGGCGAGACGGTGGCACAGCGGTTAGCGCAGTCGCCTCACAGCAAGAAGGTTCTGGGTTCGAGTCCTGGGGTAGTCCAACCTTGGGGGTCAACCCGGGTCGTCCTCTGTGTGGAGTTTGCATGTTCTCCCCACGTCTGCGTGGGTTTCCTTTGGGTTCTCCGGTTTCCTCCCACAGTCCAAAAACATGTAGGTCAGGTGAATCGGCCACACTAAATTGCCCCTAGGTATGAGTGTGTGTGTGTGTGTGTGTGTGTGTGTGTGGGCCCTGTGATGGCCTGGCGGCCTGTCCAGGGTGTCTCCCTGCCTGCCGCCCAATGACTGCTGGGATAGGCTCCAGCATCCCCGCTTGAGAGCAGGGTAAGCGGTTCGGATAATGGATGGATGGATGATTTTGAAGTAATCCAAAATAATTCAGAAGTATTCAGATTAGATTACATTTTTTGTAATCCAATGAATTACATCACTAATTACAAAAATTGCCATGTAATCAGTATTCAGTAACTGACCACATTTCAAATCAATCTGACCCAAGCCTGAACACCCAAGAAGAAACACCACAGCAGCAGGCTGAGAAATGAATCTGGGGCCAAGTGGAAACCTTTCACCATTAAGAGCAGCTCTGAAAATCAATACTTTTCTTGGAAATAATGCGATGGGGCTTAGGAGACATGGGAGGTGCGAGAGAGATGAATATCAAGTTTTCAAGAGACACATCCTTGAAAGAGCAGGTAAGTTCAACCTTCAGGCTTTTCAATGCAACACATATGTAAAAGTAGGTGATTTGACAGGCATGAGATGGCTAGTATTTTTGTGTGTGTGTGTGTGTGTGTGTGTGTGTGTGTGTGTGTGTGTGTGTGTGTGTGTCTAAGTATGTGTCTAAGTGTGTGTAGCTCATGCATGCATGTATGCCAGTGTTCTTCAAGGGAATGAGGCAAGACATATATAAGCATATGCTGTGTGTTGCAGGTGACAGCTAGGGTGTGTGTCTTTGTGTATCTAAATATAGACACACAAAGACAACACAAAAGGTCACCTTTCTTTGGTGTGTGTGCATGTGTGTTTATCCACCCCTTCCATTTGTTCAGTTACCGCCACCTTTTTGAAGTTGCTGTGTTTGCTAGTGCCCTGCTCCGTGTTCTGGTTGTGGAGGATGTCCAGGGGCGTCTCCCTCTCTTTTAGCTTCAAACTCTCGATCTCCGTCTTCAGCTCATTCAGCTGCTCCTGCAGGTGTTTGCTCTTCTCCATGTATTCGACCCTACAGCCACAAAAAGACAGTTGGGGGTTGGAAGAGATTATGGCAGAGGAAGCGATCTCATGCAGCTCTCTTTCATTTCTTCCTTTTCTACGCCTTGGCTCTTTTATCTTCATCTTGTCCTGTTTTGCTTTGACTGGAGTGGTATTACTGCTCTGACACATTTGCTTTAACTCGGCAGAGACCAGGGTTGGGGCCACTCACTTCTCCTTCTCGATCTCCATGGAGAGACGCTTCATATCTGTGTCCTTGAAGTCGAAGCTGAGGTTCTCCCTGCTGAAGCTCAGGTCGGCTGGAAGTGCAGGTGGCTGCGGAAGGAAGACAAAAGGATGAGAGAGAGAGAGTGGGGAGCAAAAAAACAGCAGGAAAGAGAGAAGGGAGAGACAGGTCTGACGAGTCAGGATGAGGTAGGAGAGACAGAGAGAGAGAGAGCAAGAGAGAGAGAGAGAGAGAGAGAGAGAGAGAGATGAGGGGAAGTGTAGCGAATTCAGGGGGCAGGGGAAGAGATGGACAGGAAACACAATCTCGACAAGACGTGGATGGAGGGGTCAGTTGAAAAGATTAAAAAAAAAATACTGAATGCTCTAATAAGCCCAGACCATGAACACACACACCTCAAACCACGTTTGAACACCTGAAATGCACTGACCATATGATGACACAAATGCCGTCCAGGTAAGAACTGGACCGGTCACATAATATAAGAGGAAATCTATCGGTGGCTTGCTGACTCCAAACTACAGGGTGGATATATTTTCCATATCAACATGGTCTGGCAGAGCATATAGGGTCATTTGTGTGTGTGTGTGTGTGAGAGAAAGAAAAGAGAGAAAGGGAGACAGAGGGTGTGTGTAGACCCCTCAAACGCTCAATGTTGTTTCAGTGGCTCTAGTGTTGTACGTGCACATAAGTGTTACGAGCAGTGAATGGTCTGTCCATTCATAAGCTGGTGAGCATGAAAGCGTGTGGGTTTTGAGTGCACGTGGGCGGCATTTGCGTGGGCCAACTTATGTGCATGCAGTTTCTTATGCAAGTGTCTTCTGTTTAGTGCAAGGCCATGTGTGTATGCATGCTCATGTACTCTATGTATGTGTGTATGTATGTGTGTGTGTGCGTGTGTGTGTCTGCTTGCATGCATGTAAGCCTTTGCATTTAGTGCATTTAAGTGTATGGTTGTCCACGTGTACCCCCTACGTGTGTGAAAATACATGTTCCTGTTATCAATCTGTGAGTGTGCATAAGTGAATATTTGTTCGTATGTACATATATATGACATGTATTTCATTTTTTTATGTATGCGTGACTGAAGTGAACGTGTATTAACTCTTGTTTGTGTCATCCTGTGAATGGTGTGTTTGTGTGTGTGTGTGTGTGTGTGTGTGTGTGTGTGTGTGTGTGTGTGTGTGTGTAAGTCCTGGCTGTTACCGGATAGACAGGCTTGCTGGTGATCTCCAGCAGCTTGTGCTTGGCTCTACGCTCCGACTCCCTGGCTTCCTGCAAGTCTTGCTTCAGCTGCTCCGCTTCCTTCGCCCTGAGTGATGGATGGACAGAGGGATGGATGGATGAGCAGCTGGTTGTGTTAAAGTGCAAGCACACAAATGCACACACATTTAGACAGTTGAGTACTCAATTTCCCCTTGCAGCCAGCCTTCCAAGAGAAACACAACACTCTAAATTGATTCCATAATTGTCTAATATAAGCAGTACTTCTTTTCTCATTTGTCTGGTGATCAATATGTCACCCGAGTAGGTAATCACTCCCATGAATTTGTACATGTAAAAATGTTAGGCCGGTAAGCAGTGATGACTTTTCTACACAGTTGTAGATTGTTCAGGAAAATTCGGCACTTCAACGCTAATGTGGGTGTGCTGTGAGCCTCAAGGGCTTGAGAGGGATCGAGTGGACAGTTTTTTTGTGTACCAAGTGCCTCGGGCTCAAATTTCTCCAGAGCAGAAAGCACTCATCACAAAAAAATGCCATTATAGGCAAGTGGTTAATGGCACCTGTTTGGCTAATAAATCGCACAGCAGAGGTTGTGAAGCAATAGTGTCAGTGTCTGTGTGTACCGCTACGCGATGAAAATGGCTAAGCGCTGGGCTTTGAATGGACCTTCTTATATCAAGCTTTGTGGAGTGTTGATCAACGATAGCTCAACGAATCCCCCTTAACCATCTGATCCATGCAAATCTGAAGGGAGAAACCAGCAGCCAAGCAGCAGGCGGGTGAAGAAAAAAACTGCTTGGAAGCCTGAAAATGAAAGCAGTAAAATTGCATTGGAAGCCAATGCCACGGATACACCACAAAATAGGTTCCGATGGCTTTAAACTTGGGCATTTGGTAAAAGTAATTAGAGTATTTGACTGACTTCTCCATCGTCAATCAATATCAAGAATCAATTAATGAGCACAATTATCTACCCTGCCCCAGTCCCGAGGGATAGCCAGTAAATAAAAAAGTTTCCGCGTGTTACAGTGTGCATGCCACAGCGTGATTATCTGCATCTCAGTTGTTATGCTCAGACACTTCTGAAATGAGAGTCTGGAACGAGCTGATAGAGCAACTTTGTCTTAAATCAGGTGACTTAGATGTGGCTGTGTAGGTATAGGCATAACCTTGGCAATAAAAAGCTACTTGGGAGACTCACGCATTGAAAGGAGTGTTGTTTGGGAGGAGAGTTGCGATGCTCCCAAGAGGTACTTCCTTAGGCAGGGGGAGTGGGGGGGGGCTGTTATATCAGCATTTCAAATGGAAAAAACTTAGAAAGTTGGTAAAAGGGAAAAACTTCTCCAAAAATGTGTACATCGGGTTTTGTGTATGACTGTGTGTACATGTTATGACTAAAAGAACAAGAGAGGGGGGCGAAAAATAATGCAAGAACGTAAGTGAGAGCAATAGAAAGAGAAAGAGAGGGAAAGAGAGAGAAAAGAGCCAGATAGAGTGATGTCTACACATCTGCCTGTAAACAAGTGCTTGTGGAAACTGACTAACAAACAGACGAACCAAATCTGATACGAAAACACAGGCCCTGTGTGCACTGTCCTACATGTATACGAGCCATCCTTCCCAAACCTTCCTTTCCCCACCTCCTCTCCGACTCCTCGGCCATCTTGAGGGCCAGCATCTCTGCCTCCAGCATCTTCTGCTCCATGAGCCGACGCTCCTCCTGGCCACGGATGGCCGTTACCTTGATGCGCTGCATCTCCGTCTCAGCCTCGGCGGCTTTCTGGGCCAGCAGCTTGGCCTCCTCCTCCGCGATCTGGGCCTTCTCTGCCAGCAGGTCCGCCGTCTGCTCCGAACGCAGCTGGAGACGGGGGGGGTTGAAAGGAGGGTGCCGATGGGGCAATAGGTTGAAGGTAGAGCCGGGGAGGGACAGACGTAGTGGTGGGAGAGAAAGTGTGTGAGGGCAGGGGAGGGGAGAGAGGGAATCAGAAGGAGAGATGAGTGAGCGAGAGAGAGAGAGAGAGAGGAATATTAAAGGCAACAGAAAGACAATGATGTGGAGGAGAGAGAGAAAAAAATGTAGAAAATTACAAAAAGTAGAGATAGAGGATTTAGAGAGGGGGAGAGAGAGAGAGATACAGAGAGAGAGCGCATCAGAAAAAAGGAGAGACAACGAGGGGAACAAGGCCAAGGAAGATGAAGAAAAGGATGAAAGTGAGCGCAAAGTGGTGTTAAAGAGGGAGAGAGACAAAAAGAGCACAAAAAAAGAAGACAAGGACAGATGAGGAGGGAGGATGGAGAGAGAGCAAGCAAGGTGCAAGGTCAGTAGGACAAAAACACTTTAAGACATTTTTTGGCAAACTTCGGCTTATCAATAAGACAATAGACAGGAAATACAAGATGAAAAGAGAGCAGGGGAAGACATGCAGCAAAGATCCTCTGACCGGATTCAAACCCGGATGCTGCGATCGGGCCTGAGCCTATATGATACATGCTTCACTGGTCGAGCCACCAGGATGACACAGTTCAAACATGGTTATTCCTGTGAGAGACCTGCCCTGGCCTGCCGCACAATGGGCTGCGGTGTCAAACCAGCCCCTCGGGGGACTGGACTCAACCTTGTAGCCAATTTGACACGGTGGCGCACTTTTAGTATCGCATCTTAAACTCTGCATCGGCCTAAAAAGCGTTTTCCCCAGACAACCTGTGAAAAAGACCCTTCTCCAAGACGTTTAAGACACACCAAACATGTCCACGGGACACACTCTGAATGATAAAATAATTGATCATTAAGGTCAAATGAGTGAAAAATAAATTATTCAGAGCCTCATCTGGGTTCTTTTTTTTTTGGCAAACTATTATCTCTGGGTAACACACGGCTCTGAGAATCACCAGAGAATGTGACAAAAGATTGGATCAGAACTTGAACGTTTCCCATGCTGAAATTTGAACTGTTGCAACAAAAATGGAGTGAAGCAAACCAGCCAAGGTAAAAAAGGTAAAAAATGAAGCTTAATAGACAAAAAGGCAAAGTGTATAAATGTTGAGGTGATTAACCCATCAACATCCAACACAAGTACGAGAACCAGCACCGCAGAACACGCAGACCAGGCACTGCATGGGGATGAGGATTACAGACTGATGCAGTACAACACATATGGTGGGTGCAAATAGCAGCGGCAACATCAGACCGGCACTGCAGATTAACTATACAAGTAGAAAGAATGCTATAAAATGTATGTTCGTGCATATGATATAGGACACATGAGTAAAAAGGGATTGATGTGCGCCCGGTCCTGATTAATGCGTCTGTGATTCGATTCCCTGAGTCTCACCAGGGCTTCATTGGCCATGTGGGCCTCGTCCTGCAGCTGAATTAGCCTCCTCTCCAGCTCATCTCTGGCCCTCTCCGCCTCCTCCCTTCTCTGCTTCTCCCGCTCCAAACGCTGCCTCTCCACCTGATCAACAGAGACAGAGGGGAAGAAAAAGCAAAAGAGAAGTCGAGAGAGGATATTAAGTCAAGTCAAGTCAAGTCATCCATCCATCCATTATCCGAACCACTTATCCTGCTCTCAGGGTCGCAGGGATGCTGGAGCCTATCCCAGCAGTCATTGGGCAGCAGGCAGGGAGACACCCTGGACAGGTCACCAGGCCATCACACAGGGCCCACACACACACACACACACACACACACACACACACACACACACACACACACACACACACACACACACATTCATACCTAGGGGCAATTTAGTACGGCTGATTCACCTGACCTGCATGTCTTTGGACTGTGGGAGGAAACCGGAGCACCCGGCGGAAACCCACGCAGACACGAGGAGAACATGTAAACTCCACACAGAGGACGACCTGGGATGACCTCCAAGGTTGGACTACCCCAGGGCTCGAACCCAGAACCTTCTTGCTGTGAAGCGACCGCGCTAACCACTGCGCCACCATGTCGCCTAAGTCAAGTCAAATTTATTTTTATAGCCCAATATCACAAATTACAAATTTGCCTCAGTGGGCTTTACAGCAAGACAACATCCTGTCCTTAGACCCTCGCATCGGATAAGGAACAACTCCCTAAAAATAAACCCTTTAACAGGGAGAAAAAATAGGAATATATATATAGTATATATATACACACACACACACACACACACACACACACACACACACATACATATCTAATACATAGATATATATAGATATATGTATAGTATATTAGAGAGATATAAGAAGCTATGTATATACACACACACACACACACACACACACACACACACACACAAAGACAGAGATGTAAAACAAACAAAAAAGAGAGCAAAATAGAGAAAGACACAAATAGAAAAAAAACAGAGCGTTAGAACGAGGGTGACAGAGAGAGACACGATGAGCAAAGAATGGTGCGGGACTGAAACATAAAAGTCAACACAACAGACACAGATATACTGAGAGGATGAAATGAAAAAACATAGCCAGCAGAAAGGTCTTTTTGCTCTCTGATCGGTTCACTCCCACTGTCACTAGCTCTCTCTCTCTCACGTACTCACTCTGAGTACAAATCTTTGAGTATGGACCGATACATTTCATTGCTTTTCCTGAACAGTACAAACTTAGACCATTAGTTTGGCGTCGATGGGCAAAATATTTGAGGTAGAGACAGTGTTTTTCCACCATTAAAGAAATAAAGGCTTCCATATGCCAAAAAGGCAGTAAATCAAGCCATTCTGATTTTATCTATGGCATGTTTAGACATTTTATATTATGACATGACATGGCTTTAGGTATCAGAATTTAGTTAGGTAAATTTAGATACTCCATTTTATGATAATAATAATACATTTTATCTATAGAGTGCTTTTCAGAATACTCAAAGATGCTATTACATAAGTTAAATGAACATAAAAGCAACACACCAAAAACATAAAACACACAACATTAATCACACATTAAAAGCAATTCTGAAAAGGTGAGTTTTGATAAATGATTTGAACGTGAACAGATGGGTGCAGTCATTGATGTGTTTGGGGAGAGAGTCCCAGGGGAAGGGGGCCACTATGAGAAGGCTCTGTTGCCCCAGGTCCGGTGCTTGGTCCTGTGTGGTGGTGACAGGAGGTTGGCATCAGAGGAGCAAAGACTGCGGGAAGGAGTACGGTAGTGGAGCAGGTTGGTGAGGTAGGAGGGGGTCTGGTTACGGAGGGCTTTGTGAGTGAGGAGAAGGACTTGGAATTGGATCCGTTATAGGACAGGGAGCCAGTAGAGGTTTTGGAGGCCAGGGGTGAGCGGGTGGGTGAGCAGGCAAGCAGCAGAGTTCTGAACGTACTGGAGCTTGTTTAGGACTTTGAATTATGAATAGTAAAGAATGCTGTTGCAGTAGTCAATTTTGGATGTGACGAAGGCATGGCTCAGAGTTTTGGCAGCAGAGAAGTTAAGTGATGACTGTTGAAAATTAGTCCGAGGTTGCGGATGTGTGTGGAGGGAGACAGAATGGAGTTACCGATGGTGAGGTAGACATTGTGAGTGGTAAGTGATTTGGGACCAATGATGATCATGTCAGATTCATCACAATTTAGTTTGAGGAAGTTGGCTTGCATGACTGTTAAATCAAATTATAATTATGATAAAAATTAAATTATAATAATTAAATCATCCATCCACTGTCTTAACCACTTATCCTGCTCTCAGGGTCACGGGGATGCTGGAGCCTATTCCAGCAGTCATTGGGTGGCAAGCGGGGCGACAGGCCGCTAGGCCATCACAACTCCACACAGAGGACAACCCGGGATGACCCACCAAGGTTGGACTACCCCGGGGCTCGAACCCAGGACCTTCTTGCTGTGAGGCGACCGCGCTAACCACTGCACCACCGTGCCGCCATATCAATCATGGATGATTTAATTTCACTGAGGCAGTTGATTAGAGTGGAGTGAGTTGCAGTGGTGATGGATTTAGTTGAGATGTAGAGCTGGATGTCATCGACGTAGCAGTGGAAGTGGAGACCATGACAACATATGATGTTACCAAGGGGAAGGATGAACAGGAGAGGACCAAGCATTGAAGCCTGGGGGACAACTTGGGACAGAGGAGCAGTGAAGGAGGTGCAGTTGTTGATGCTGATAAACTGTTGTCTGTTTGTGAGATATGACTTTAGCCAGGAGAGGTCAGCACCGGTGATGTTGAGGGAGGATTCAGGGCAGGAGAGAAGAATGGTGTGTTTGATGGTGTCAAAAGCTGCAATGAGGTTGAAGAGGATGAGGACACTGAGGTGGCCAGAGTCTGAGAAGAGGAGGAGGTCATTGGTGACTTTAAGTAGGGCTGTTCCTGCGCTGTGCTGTGAGCGGAAACCAGACTGAAATGGTTCAAACAGGTTGTTGGATATGAGGTGAGCTTTGAGTTGGGAGGCAACAACACATTCCAGGAATTTTGACAGAAAAGGGAGATTGGCGATGGGCTAGAAATTGCTCATGACATCAGGGTTGAGTCCATGTTTTTTGAGGATGGGGTGACAGCAGCTAATTTATTAATATGGGGGACTGAACCAGAGATAAAGGAGGAGTTAATAATTTGTGTAATGAGTGAGGAGATAGCTGGGAGACAGTCCTTAACAAGATTGGATGGGATGGGATCCAGAAAATTTTACATTTTATTGGCAAGAGAAGCAGAAAGAGCAGAGGAGGAGATAAATTTGAGATTTCTGAAGGAAATTTTCTGTTTGACTTTTGGGATGAGGATAGGGATGTCAATATCCATGGTGACTGCCAGGTGGTCAGAGATATTGAGGTTGAGGTTGGAGAGTTGATGTATTGTGAGACCAGTGGAGCAGACCAAGTCCAGGATGTGACCACGGCTGTGAGTGGGGAAGTTGACATGCTGTGTGAAGTTGAAGCATTGTAACAGTTCCACGAATTGTATGGCAGATTTACAGTCTGTGTCATCAATGTGAATATTAAAATCACCCAGGAGGAGAACGGAAGGTGAGACGGCACATAGCTGGGTCAGAAAATCAGAGAATTCAGAGAGAAAGGAGGGGTTTGGCTCGGGGGGGGGGGGCAGTAGATTACAGCAGTGACCAAGGGAGTGAAGGCAAGGTGTTCAAAGTAATGAGCAGCAGGAATGGAAATGGTGAATGTTTTAATGTACTTCCTCTAACCAGCAGCAATACCACCTCCCTGCCCCTCGATACGAGGTTTATCAGTATATGTGACTCCTGTGAGTGTGGTCTGGTTTAGTGAGAAATAGTCCAGGGGTTTATGCCAGGTTTCAGTGAGGCAGAGAAAATCTAGGTTACTACCAGTTATAAATTAATTCAGAATGAGGCTTTTGACATTGAGTGAACAAGTGTTGAGCAAAACCAATTTCAAATGACATTGCTTTGTCATAGGTTGTGAGGACTGAGGAAGGGGTTGAGATTGGCCAGATTCACGTATCGTTTGTTGTGGTGATGGTGAGGGTAAGTGTCTGTTGGTAATACGGTCAGGAATGGGAACAGGTCGAATAGTAGTGCAATCATACAACAAGGGAGAGCTGGTGTGATTGAAGAATTCCGCAGTCATTGTGGGCAAAGGGGAAGAAGAGAGGTCAGACAGGTAGGTTGTGTGATGTAAATAGTCAATCATGTGTGGGGGACAGAAAGGTGTGCTGCAAATTAGCAGCATGTGACTACCTAGCATGTTGAGGTGAAGACCGTCTCTTCTATACAGTGAGGAGCCCTCCTAAAACAAGTCAAAGTTGTGAATAAAAGCAATGTTGTGTGCTACAGTCACGGAGTGGAGCCTGGTATGAAATCTGAGAATTCTGCTAAAAAGCCCAAGATCTGATATCGGCCTGATATCTGATATCAGTATTGGTGTCAATATATCCCTAATGTATACTCAAACTACCTCATTCTCTGAGGTAATTCTCTTTTATAATTTTTTTTGTCTCTTCATCTCTGTCACCTATTTCATCTCTCTTCTCCTTTGTCTCCCTCCCTCACTCTCACATTCCATCTCACTCACTTTTCTCTCTCGCTCTCTCTCTTGCCAACCCCCCTCTAGTGTCCGTACCTGTTTCCTGGCTCTCTCCTCTCTGGCCTGGGCCTTCATCTGCTGCACCTCCAGAGTGTCCACACGCCGCCGACGCATGAACAGGTCATGGTTCCCTATGCAAAGCTGCAGGATCTGCACAGAGAGCAATGGAATCAGTATCTGAAGCTGGAAACAGCTAGCAATTTAAGTTCACTTGCTACTTTCACTGGTCCACCAGCCAGATAGAAAAGAACAATAAAGAATGGAGAAACAGAAAATAAAAAAGAGCAGAACAGAATAGAATATCAACTCTGAATGATGGCTGGTTGGCTGCTAAAGTGGCTTGTAAAGTAGACAAACCTACTGGCCAGGGCTGAATAATTTTTCACTTTTTACTGAGGGGCTGCTGGAAAATTCCCACCAAGAACTGAGCAGAGATCTGAGATTAAAACTGGAATACATAGCTAGGCCTGTATGGCTAGCCAAGTCACTCCATAATATATTAGTTGAAAGAATACCCTACATTCTGAAATTATGATGCAATTCAGTTTGAAAGCCTTTGCTCCAGTTTGTGGTAAGTATTGAACTTACCAGCTTGTTGACCCTCAGCCTGGAGGAGTTGAACTTAAAAACGTCAGTTTTCTTGTCAACAGGTTTGATAGTGAACTGAAAAGTTGAGAAGACATGAACAGTGAACTCTCATGACTATTACTAACGTGTCCATTTATTCACCCCATCCGCCACTACATTTGTGAGACTTACTCAGACAGAAACTTGCTTCATACAAACACACCAGCACACCCACAATTCCACGAACCATGGCCGACTCACCTCCTTGTCGCTGTAAGAGATGTTGCGGATCTCGTTCCAGGGGAAGGAGCACTTGGGTGTTAGCTTGTTTTCTGGCTCGTAGATGTGCAAGCCCAGGGCATCCACTCCCAGAAGAAGATCTGTTCCCTTTTTATTCTAAAACCGAGCCAAGAAGAATCGGAGACTGGATGAAATAAAGCTCTTACCAGACAACCGCCTGCTAAGGGAACCCGTAAGTAGCTGAGGGACCACCCCTGCCACTTACCAAGCCAACTAGTCCTTATTTATACTTCATATGACAGTGGTGCCATTACAGTGTTTGGCACAGCTATTCATTAGTCAAAGTCAGACAGCGCAGTGCCAGCAGCAGGATGTAGACCCTCTTTGCTTTCAAAAAACGTTGAACTACTGACGAGGCTGAATTGAGAAAGGTATTTCTAAAAATGGTTCGGCCCCTCAGACAAAGCATTGATCACAGCCAGAACTGCCAAAAGTGTGTTGCTGTTTGTTTTGTGCTGTAAGTATTATCTATATTGACCTATTACCCTAATACACAATACATTCACAGTCAATAAAAATTGAACTCTGAAAACACGTGAATCAAATAATGATGATTTATTAAGGACTGATAGAGTACAACTCTTGAAATTAATATTTCCCTGCATCCATTTCAGAGTGCACTACACTGAAAATGACATGCCTACCCACCACTCATTTTGGCTTTAGTGTGACAAGATAGAGGGGAGAGGCCTTGGCTTACCCTGATGAAAAAGTAATTGACACCATACATGTCCAGGTCCTGAGCTATTTTTAGGTACTCCATCTCTGCTTCATCCCTGGTTCAAACACAGATAGAAGGTGAGGGAGATGAAGGGGAAGAAAGACAGGGAGGGGGATGGGGGAGGAGAGATGGAGGGCGACAGAAGAGAAGAGAAGAGAAGAGAAGAGAAGAGAAGAGAAGAGAAGAGAAGAGAAGAGAAGAGAAGAGAAGAGAAGAGAAGAGAAGAGAAGAGAAGGATCACAAGCATTTTACCAGCCTTTGTGTGCGACATCTGTCATGTTGATTCTACTAAAATGATGCCACACAGCAACGGTTGAAAATAGCGCAACTTTCTCGCAAAAAGACACACCGACACAAACACACCCATAATTCCCCTAACAGGCTATAGAGGTCATGCGCCACAGGAGAGGAGAATAATTTTGCCAACTTAACACCCTTAATACCACAACAACAAAAACAAATGTGTGGACGTGTTCCAACCCCCTATTTCTACTGCCTGGTTGCCAGATCTGTTGAGACTTCAGGGTCAAGTCAGCTAAAAAAACAATAATACTAGCTTACTGTGATGGTTTCAGGAGAAAAAAAAATCATGCCACGCTAGCGCTTAAACTCTAAATAACTGGTTTGATATAGATGACTGGAAAATTGTGGTTTAAGCTTGGCAGAAATTTTAAAAACAGACAAGACAGCATGATGGCAACTGAACAACTTCTTAACAAGGTTGGACAGCGAAAACATTGTGGCATCAAAAGTAGGTCACAGGATCATTTAAAGAGCTAAGACTCATTTCTCTGTGTGATACAATACAGATTCAACTTGTGAAAGACATTATGGTGAGAATGTGCATGGCATGAAAATGGCAAGCATGAAGGATATTTAAGATCTATCAGTAGGACATTCCAACAAAATAGAATTTTTTTTTGGGGGGGGGGGGTTCAACCTTTTTCTCCCCAATTGTACCTGGCCAATCAACCCACTCTCCGAGCCGTTCCGGTCGCTGCTCCACCCCCTCTGCTGAACCGGGAAGGGCTGCAGACTACCACAGTCACCAACCGCTTCTTTTCACCTGACAGTGAGGAGTTTCACTAGGGGGACGTAGCACGTGGGAGGATCAAACTATTCCCCCCAGTTCCCCCTACCCTCTGAACAGGTGCCCCGACTGACCAGAGGAGGCACTAGTGCAGCGACCAGGACACACACCCACATCCGGCTTCCCACCTGCAGACACGGCCAATTGTGTCTGTAGGGACGCCCGACCAAGCCGGAGGTAATACGGGGATTCAATCCAGTGATCCCTGTGTTGGTAGGCAACGGAATAGACCACCATGCCACCCAGACACCCACAAAATAGAATCTAAGATTAAAACACCAGGTTACACAACTGTTACAACTGGGCTGGTGGAGGAGGAAATGTGCCTTTAATTCTGTGAAATCACTTGGTTTATACTCGGCTACTAAGGTAAACGTTTCTAGCCATACTGCTCTTATGGTTAAACAGCCAAGTTGTCACATTTCTAGGAGATAAACATTTCTGTGATTCTTTTTGCATGTCACTGCCAAGCTACTCAGCATCGTTCACCAGTCCTTACCTCGTCCTACCCCGGTGTTCGGCGTAACAGGCAGTAATCCTCTCCTCCCACATCTCCACAGTCATCTGGTACAAATTAATCACCTGAAACAGATAAAGAAAAAAAAAACTAAAAACAAAACCAAGCACAATATATTCCTATTCCAGAATAGATTTCAAATGGTAGGAGTAGGTAACCCAGATTGCGAGCCATCTGGAAAGAAGAGCATGTGAGGGTTGTCCCAGGCCAGGACGAAAGACACTCTTGAGCAGGTGAGTGAAGATGAAAAAAATAATAAATAAAAAATTCTCACCCTCTTGGGCAGCAGCTCCTCTTGAGCCAGGAAGCCAGGCTTGTGAACATTAGAGTCATAGTCGCCATACTGTAAAATGAAGTGTATAAACAAATGAATTAATGAATTAGAAAAAGACCAAAACCCTAACATTCACCATCCGATATTGTTATGACAACGACCTGTTCTTGCCGTATTTTTATCAGGAATTGCTCATGCCATGAACAACCTGGTAGTTAGGTTGGGGAGGGGAGTCAGAGTGAATGGAGAGATGGTTTTAAGGATTTATTTTTCGAAGGCTGTAAGGGTTGTTACCCCCCCCCCCCAATGGTGGAACAATTTTTCCACTCGAGCCAGAACAGTAGGGCTATTTCCCACCTTAGGCTAAAAAAACCCCACACATCTTTTCAAGAAGTAGCTCATATCTGTTCACCGAATGATTTCTCATCTCTTTTCCCTTTAAAAAAAATCCATTCCTCTCTCTCTGTAGTGCATATTGTATTTATTTTTCTGGTCTTTTTTTCTCATTACATGATCGTTTCATCGTCAGATGACCATTTCACGAGCACCGAGGCCCTGTCCTTTTGCAGTCCTGATGTTTGGTTGCATGTAATGCAGATGAAACATGAAAAGAGCTTATTGTGGCGTTTCTTTCAGTACTTTAGCTTACTGTAGTATAACACGAACGCAACTTTTAAGAAGCACTTTAGACAGATTTGTTTCATGTGGGGTTTTTTTTGTATTGTGTTTTTATTTCAATTTTCTTCCATTTTTTTTTATCTCCGTGCAAATAAACAAATATGTGCGTTCTCTTTAGGTCTACATTCAAAGCGTAACCTCTGACAGTATCCACAAACGGCAGCAGGCAACTAAATAGCACAGGGCAGGAAAATGGTCGAGCGCAGGTCTCTGAGATGACAGTAGCGGTTCCTGCTCGGTGGAGCCATGTTGTGCTGGGAGACACATGCAGTGGCAGCTCTCTATAGTTAATAAGGGTGAAGGAGGTTCAGGACCATGGATAGACCCCTGCTGCTATACAGACGAATGCTGCAGCCAACACGGCCATAAGCTATCCCAATCACGGCACCCAGGCTGAATCAACTCTCCCACCGCCAGTGAGGTACATCCAGAAAAGTCCACCAAGACCCCCTTACCCATTTCTAATCTTAAAATTCCAGGCTTTTTCCACACTTTGTCTACCAGACTTGGAGAGGCAGAACTTTGCCCTGACAGCTATTGTAAACATTATGTATTGTTTATAATTGGCAACTGGGGCATGTAGTGTCAACTGTAACGTATGCGGGTTTGATTAGATAATGCTGCGGTGTTGTGCTATTTTCAGCTCTTTCTGGGTTCCCACTCATTTTAGGAGATCATTTTCCAGGACTTTTCAAGGACTACTCAGATGAATTTTGTTTGGATATACATGATAGTAGCTGCTGCTCACGTGAAGTCATATTGTCCAGTATTAAGAATTGTGGTGTAATTGTCCAAGTACAATTGGGGAGAATAAGGGGGAAAATAAAAAAAAAACAATTCTGAGAATGATGTCAATTTAGTCTGTAACTAAGGAGTAAGAATAAGTGCAGTGTACAAAAATGTCTACGTGTTGAGGATGGTTTCACTCCTTGTTGATTTAAGAGCTCTGGAGATGTCTTAACATGGTTAGGGGCTGCCGGCAGATGGCCGCATTGCAAAGACCACACATCTGTATTTCATGGCAGGTATGGTGACATTGATAACGTCTTGATTGTAAAGAGGCACAGTTTCTTCATTAAAAAAATGAAGGAATGCTGCTGTTGGCTAATAAAGTGAAAGGAGGTGAGGTGCTCTTTTCAGGGAGGGCTGTCAGCTTAAAATTCAAAACACTTCAAAGCGACTCCCTCTTCCATCTAAATATAAAAGCCTTTCTAAAAAGAGCTCCATAATAGGGTTAAAAATACACACCAACGCATATCGGTATTATGCCTTTTTAACTCTATTACGTAATCCTTTCAATTACGTCTTTTTAGGACTACATGGAAGAAACACTCGCCTTGGAGTATTTTACAATTTAAACAATTGGATCAATTGAGCATACATCCTGTCAAATCAATTCTTAGTTTGAGACACTGAGTCTTTGGATTTATAAGCAGCTGTTAGCCAATATAGGATGGAGTGGCAGAGACCTCAACGAGACAAAACCTGAGTAGCAGATGTCCCATTGTAAATTTATTCAATAAAGTTTATCAAATTATTGTTTCAGGTGTTGCAAAGTCAGCAATTGTGAATAGCCATAGCAAAAGCAGGTTAATCTATGAAAATGTGCCAAATAGCTGTCTATGCAAGGGATAGTAAACCACAATAGGGTGTGTGGTTATAACCTACATAAATAAACGTAATATATAAATGAATGTAAACATACTATAAACCACTTAGTGTAATGCAGCCCAGAAGCAAAGCTGTTGGAGGCTCGCCTATACTTGTCACTATTAGCTATATATATATATATATATATATATATATATATATATATAACTTTGTTAAAAGAAACACTCAATGGTAGGGAAAGTGCTCAACAAATAAGGAGCAAAATAATCCAGTTAGTCAAGTAAATTGTAAATTCTTTATGAGACAGTACAAGCCTGTTCCATGCCATAAGCAAACAGTTTGACAACTGATGATTGCTTATGGCATGAAACAGGCTTGTACTGTCTCAAAGAATTTACTTGACTCACTGGATTACATTTTTTTTTTGTGCCACTTTATTTTTGTCAATTGTACAGTTTTTCGGTTACAATGAAATGTGCTCTCTGCGTTTAACCCATCCTATTGTCTAGGAGCAGTGGGCAGCTGCAGCGCCTGGGGACCAACTGTAGTTCTTCTTTCCATTGCTTTGCTCAGGGGCTCAGACAGGAGTATTAACCCTAACATGCACGTCTTTTGATGATAGATAGACAGATAGACAGATAGATAGATACATTGATACATTATTGTCCCCATGGGGAAATTTGATTTGGCCTCTACAAAGCTAGACCCGTCAACACATATGGGCACACAACACCAGCAAACAGAAGATATAGAGAGTGCAACTATAACAGGAAAAAAATATAGAACCTGAGACATCAATCATTTGGGTTTTTGTCCTGCAGTGCAGCCTCTGCACCCGCTGCTTATTTTAGGCTACTGTTTAAAATTCCAACTGATACAGGCACAAAGGAGTCCTTAAATTGATTCAATTTGCTCCACTGAGCTCTGTATCGTCTGCCTGATGGTAACAGCTCATACTGAGAGTACAGAACATGGGATGGATCACAGAGGATTCCCTTTACCCGTTTAAGTATGCACTGCTCAAAGAGAGACTGAAGATTATAATGATCCTTCTGGCTGAACTAAATGAGATCACTTTGATTCTGATGACAGAGGAAGGTTCCCAAACCACGCAGTCATTCCATACCTGATCACACGTTCCAAAACAGCCTGATAAACCAGAAACATCATTATTTGCTCGACCGCATACAGACGCAATCTACATAAAAGATACGTTCTCTGGAGGAGTTGAGATCATACCCAGTGCAATGGGCTGGTAATGTATAACCACTGAACTGTCACCAATTTCTTTGGGATCAAAAATAATCTCCTCGGATTTATTTGTACAAACCCCAATTCCAATGAAGTTGGGACGTTGTGTAAAACGGAAATAAAAACAGAATACAATGATTTGCAAATTCTTTTCGACCTATATTCAATTGAATACACTACAAAGACAAGATATTTAATGTTCAAACTGATAAACTTTACTGTTTTTTTTTGCAAATATTAACTCATTTTGATTTTGATGCCTGCAACACGTTCCAAAAATGCTGGGACAGGGGCATGTTTACCACTGTTTTACATCACCTTTCCTTTTAACAACACTCAATAAGCATTTGGGAACTGAGGACACTAATTGTTGAAGCTTTGTAGGTGGAATTCTTTCCCATTCTTGCTTGATGTACAACTTCAGTTGCTCAACAGTCCGGGGTCTCCATTGTCGTATTTTGCACTTCATAATGCACCACACATTTTCAATGGGAGACAGGTCTGGACTGCAGACAGGCCAGTCTAGTACCCGCACTCTTTTACTACGAAGCCACGCTGTTCTAACACGTGCAGAACGTGGCTTGGCATTGTCTTGCTGAAATAAGCAGGGTCGTCCCTGAAAAAGACTTCACTTGGATGGCAGCGTATGTTGCTCCAAAACCTGTATGTACCTGTCAGTGTTAATGGTGCCTTCACAGATGTGCAAGTTACCCATGATGCCATGGGCACTAACACACCCCCATACCATCACAGATGCTGGCTTTTGAACTTTGCACTTATAACAATCTGGATGGTCCTTTTCCTCTTTAGCCCGGAGGACACGACGTCCATGATTTCCAAAAACAATTTGAAATGTGGACTCATCAGACCACAGCACACTTTTCCACTTTGCGTCAGTCCATCTCAGATGAGCACGGGCCCAGAGAAGCCGGCGGCGTTTCTGGGTGTTGCTGATATATGGCTTTGGCTTTGCATGGTAGTTTTAACTTGCACTTGTAGATGTAGCGACGAACTGTGTTAACTGACGATGGTTTTCCCAAGTGTTCCTGAGCCCACGTGGTGATATCCTTTGCAGAATGATGTCGGTTTTTAATGCAGTGCCGCCTGAGGGATCGAAGGTCATGGGCATTCAATGTTGGTTTTCGGCCTTGCCGCTTACGTGTAGAGATTTCTCCGGATTCTCTGAATCTTTTGATGACATTATGGACTGGAGATGATGAAATCCCTAAATTCGTTGCAATTGTACATTGAGAAACGTTGTTCTTAAACTGTTAGACTATTTGCTCACGCAGTTGTTCACAAAGTGGTGAACCTCACCCCATCCTTGCTTGTGAACGACTGAGCCTTTCAGGGATGCTCCTTTTATACCCAATCATGACACTCACCTGTTTCCAATTAACCTGTTCACCTGTGTGGAATGTTCCAAACAGGTGTTTTTTGAGCATTCCTCAACTTTCCCAGTCTTTTGTTGCCCCTGTCCCAGCTTCTTAGGAACGTGTTGCAGGCATCAAATTCAAAATGAGTGAATATTTGAAAAAAAAAAAACAATAAAGTTTATCAGTTTGAACATTAAATATCTTGTCTTTGTAGTGTATTCAATCGAATATAGGTTGAATAGGATTTGCAAATCATTGCATTCTGTTTTTATTCACGTTTTATACAACGTCCCAACTTCATTGGAATTGGGGTTTGTATTTAAAATCAGGTGATTTTGTCGCACATATCAACAAACTCCCGTACTTAAATGATAAATGTTTACCATCATGCCTATAAAGAAATAATTAACATGGCAGAATCGTCTGAGTATTTGGAAATATAGTTCTGAGAGTGCCTGGATGAGCACTCATTGGTGTACGTGTAAAAAGAAGAGGTGATCTGACAGAGCCTTGTGGAGCTCCAGTACTGATAGTTTTTAGCTGACACAGACTGTTTTTCACCTTAACGCACTGAGTTCTGTTCGATAAAAACTAGTGATACTACTCGATAACTGAAGCGTTGACATCCAGCTGTCTAAGTTTTTGAATTGAAGGATATGGTTGAAGAGGGTTAAAAGCAGAGCTAAAATAAAAAAAGCAACCAAGCATAAGCTCTACTGTCCCCAAGATGTTTTTGGGGTGCCATCACTAGAGTTCCTTTTTTTTTTTTTTTAATAGCACTGTGGTGCATGCTGTAACTTAAACTGAGATTGGCAGCTAAGAATCCCATTTAGTCTTTGCTGAAAGTTTTTTTAAGCATCTTTATATATAGTGCTTAGGTCCTGCTCTTGGGTGAAAAATTCTCAAGTCATAAAACAAACGGTACGTCCATTCTTGAGAATATTTAATCAGATTAAGAAAATCACTTTTCCATACTCTACGGAACCGTGCAAGATCCCTGTACAACTAACCTCTTGCTTGGTCCCCCCGGAGTCCACAACTTCTACAATGAAGTAAGTGATCTTGTTTTGTTATTTTGTCGGGGGACAAGGACACAAAGGATTCCTTTTCTTTTTGTTTAAGACAGCTACAATAAATACTTAACATTCACCTAGAAGAAGCTTATCTGTTTATTCATAATCCGACTTGCCTTTTAGTGTTGTAGGACTGCAACAACAGACAGTAAACAGGAAGGGTTACCATTGTTAGGAAGATGAAACTAACTGAAACCTTTGACCTTTGGCGTTGGAGGGCCAGTGCCATTCTCGATAGTCTTGGTCATCGTCATAGAGGGCGGTTCAACCCAACACCCTCTACACACCATGTAAGATTGCCTTAGCCTGAGTGTCCGGGTAGTGTAACGATCTATTCTGTTGCCTAACCAACACGGGGATCGCCGGTTCAAATCCCTGTGTTACCTCCAGCTTGGTCAGGCGTTCCGACAGACACAATTGGCTGTGTCTGTGGGTGGGAAGCCAGATGTGGTTACATGTCCTGGTTGCTGCACTAGCGCCTCCTCTAGTCATTAGGGGAGCCTGTTGGGGGGGGGGGAACTGGCTAGAATAGCATGATCTCCCCCACGTGCTACGTCCTCCTGGCGAAACTCCTCACTGTCAGATGAAAAGAAGTGGCTGGTGACTCCACATGTATTGGAGGAAGCATGTGGTAGTCTGCAGCCCTCCCTGGATAGGCAGAGGGGGTGGAGCAGTGATGGGGGTGGCTCAGAAGAGTGGGGTAATTTGGCCAGGTACAATTGGGGAGAATAAGGGGTAAAAAAAAAAAGAAAAAAAATAGACTGTTCTTTAACCCCTGGCCAAGGCAAAGAACTTGAATTACTAAATTTGCAGGTTTGACTGTATGGTATATAGTCTTGCACTTAAGACCTTGATATTTTGCACTATCAGCAAAGATTTATTGCTTCATGTGCAGTATGGTATTTCTGTCTGGCCTTATCAACTGTTCTTTGTCTATATGGTGTTGCTACTGGTGTTTTCCTCTGCATTTTTATGATGCTGTTATTGTAAACCCCCACTGGAAACCACACTCTCCCCTTGGCACAATCACCGTTTTGAATTGAACTGAATTGAATTAGCACCCCCGCACACAGACTGCAGAGGAAAAGCTAAACTAGAAACGAGATACACTGGCAAACAGAATGGAGAAGCCAAGGGGCATTTATTCAGACCCTTCCTTTTCAGTTTCTACCCCCTAATCTCCCAAATAGTTTTTTGGAGGTACTGAATAACATATTATATACAGACATGGAAATATCATGGCATCGATTGGGGTATGGCTCAAGGAGAGATTGGATGGGTGTTTGGCTGTGGCTCTCATATGCTCTCTGTTTGCAATACTGGATTGCAATTATTAGAAACACTAAATTATTAGAAACATTACACCAACAGCAACAACCAATTCTCAGAGGACAGTCGGTTGTTAGTGATTTTGCTCAAAGATTATCACTTACAACACAAACAATAACAGTGCAGCAATAAAAACTGATTAAAATGTATTCTGCTCAAAAATGCAATGTATTTTTACTGTTGTCTAAAATCTTGTATTTTGAAGAGGCCTCATTTTCACTTTACTAGCATTAATACAGCCTTCCTAAATCTTGCCTGGAAGAATACCAAAGACTTTTTCTCCCGTGTCAAAATTTCGCTTTGAATATAGAGTTGGTCTGCAACTTCCAGAGGCAGTTAACCAAGGCCACATGTGAAGCCAGTTTTGGACTAGATTCAATAAAAAAGTAAAACAAAAAAAATCTATGGCTAGAATACTCTACTGAGTTGTTTCACCCTGATGTCAGCAAGCTTATGTGTGTCAGTGTGTCATTTCCTTCTCTGCTTGGCTGGTCACCCACTATTGGAACTGCCTGGGAAGGGGGTGGGTGGGGTTTGGGTGCTGGCATCGGGCCTCTGTAGCACCCTCTGTGTTTTCCATCATGGTTGTTTATGGAAACTTCCTGATCATTGCCGCTGTGTAGTACCACATTCCCCCAGAATACAGATCGGGCCAGAAGAGGTTCTCCACTATACAGACCTGGCACAGCAGAATTATCAGCTACAAGAGCAGACCTACAGTTTGCCATGCATGAATCTACATACATGCACAAACATGTGTACATGCAGAGGTATGCATTCAAACAACTATGGTTTTGGGTAGGAAAACAGGTGGCAGGAAGGTCTGTGGGTGGGTGAGGTCATTTCCCAATTGAAAGACCCAGTTTTGATTCCTCTACTATCATAACTCTTTCCCAATAGCTGGCCAAAAATAAATTTCACTTTCGGGGGGAATAACAGAGTATACCTTTTTCCTCATATGACTATGATGAAGCACTTAGGCACACATAGATTCGCTCGCTTCTAATTGCTATCATTCCATCGCTTTACTTGCTCTATCTCCCACGGGATAATGGAGGCTCCTGCACAGCTTTCTGGCGCATTTGTCGTGAATTACATGCCACATTCTGCTCTGATTGGGAACTGATTAAACCTCGCTAGCTAGCGTACGACTTTCCTACCTGAACGCATCCATGAGACCAGTCATGAGATTGTTCCCCCTTTCTGCTGACATGCTGTCTTTGGATGCATCTGCACATGTGCAAGCATATGTACAGATACAATAACACACACAGACATGACCTGAAGCCCCATCTAAGTCGCTGCTCTCTCCTCTGATAAACCCTTGGGCTCGAGATAATCAATTCTTTACAGATGAGTCAGGGTCCCGCGGTGGTCTAATGTACTTCGTCGGGCTGCTCTGTGCTTTCTGCTCAAAAAACTACTCAGGCAAGAAGAAAAGGATAAGGGAGAAAACGGGCCTCTCAGCTGCTACTCCACTGACCAGCTACCTGTGTCCTCCTTGTTTTGCTGATTTAATTTGATCCGCCCTAATGGAAATGGACCGCTGATTAGATGGAAACAAGTTCTGGTTTGCCCTGCTTTTTAATGGGGTCCAGTTTGACGGTGTTGACAGTGGATGGAAGTCGTCTTCAGTTGATTTTTCGTTGTTTTTTTTTTTTTTTCTTTTTTATCTACACAGTTGGTCTCTTTCGGTCGATTCCAGATAAATTGGCATAAGGGCTAGGAGGTTGGGTGGAGGGTTTCTCCTGAGTGCTCAGCTCAGTCCTTGAGGTAGGAGATGTGCCTTCACCAGACCCTGTCCACCTGTCAAAATGAAGGGACCTCCTCTAGGGTTCTCCCTGTCTTTCTCCCTGGGATTTTGGGAGTGATGGGATCCTTCGACCAAAATTACTGAGACAGACTGAAATGTAGCAGGGGGAGTTTTTCATTTCACAGAGGCTTGATTGCCAAAAGATTTTCAGTGAAGGCCAATGCTAACCATTTTATCTTTCAGCATGAATAATGACTATTTAAAGACTGATGAGGAAATGGACAGACAGACAGACAGAACTGTGTTAAGTTTGTTGTTTTTAAGACAGATAAATAAATGGAAAGGCACAAAGATGGCCAGAAAGACAGACAAAAAAAAAGTTAAACATATATATACTGATATTGTTATTTGAAAACAAGAGTAAACTAGTTAGTCTACTCCACTCAGTGAGGTTACTAACCTTAGCATGGACCGCATAAGAGGCCAGCAGTACAGAGGCCTCAGGTGGACAATGGATGTCTTCTTCCAAAATCTTCTTCTTCACCTAGGGAGTGGCAAAGAATTGGTGAGGAGCTATTACCAATTACATCTATCTGTCTGGATGACGAAGGCCTCTGTACTGATCACCAATACATACATTTTTTTTAAAAAAACCTCTAAATTAAATGTT
Source organism: Lampris incognitus (assembly GCF_029633865.1). Classification (NCBI taxonomy): domain Eukaryota; kingdom Metazoa; phylum Chordata; class Actinopteri; order Lampriformes; family Lampridae; genus Lampris; species Lampris incognitus. The sequence continues at coordinate 102,655,614 of NC_079211.1, forward strand.
CCAGTTTTATCTCTGGTCATATAGACACATTCTCAATTAGAGTTTAGTTTATGATCTTTTGTATTGTGTAAGAGCAGTTCATGTGATTTCCATGATGGCTGAGAAGGGGAAAAAAGCTGTAATATAAACCATGAATCCTTACATTTTCCTAACAATTAACCCACTGTGTCCAGTGTGCATTGGTTGCCATGAGAGGAGCAAAATAAGTATAGGGAGTTAAAGGTGTTGAGTCAAATTGGCATGACATCTAACTTGACCCGAACAAAAAAAAAAAAAAAATCATATTTCAAGGGTATGGGATGACAGTGGAAGTTAAATCCCAATGTTCTGACAGCCAAGTCTTTGACAGCCAGAATCCTGCACCCTATTAGCACGGATTCCTCCTTTCATCAATATGACACACAGGAGAGCCATACAGCAGGTATAGGCAGCGCTCAGGTTCCCCTTGAAAAAAGAGGTTTGACAGCAGCTGAGCAATAAGCTGCAAGTAACCCCCTTCTCTTGTGACTTTTGGTTTCAAATTCCCAAAATGAATTCCTGGTAAACTCAGAGCTAAGCAAATAAACTACCAGCCACTGTTGCTCGATGTTTACTTGCAGTGTTTGTCGCAAAAACACAGAATAACTATATGAAATAAATAAGACATCATCAGCATGGCCACATGGGGACCTATTAGCAATTATGCTGAGAGCTGCAAACCAACTGATATTCATTTGGATATGCTTAAGCTGGTCCAAGTGAGTCCACTTGCAAGTCACAAGAACATAACGACCTGGCAGAAATAAACAAAGCTCATGAAGATGAAAATCTTTTTTCTTCTGTAGTTAAAGCAAAAGCGCTTTTAAAAAAAGGACAAACATACAAAAACATAGGCATGCAGGTGGTGAGAATACGACTCCTGGTTAGGGTAAAAGATGAGTGTATGTGCATGTGCTTGCATCTGGTGAGATATGCTACAGTGAGGGTAGGATTATAAGCCCTGTTTCAAGTGAGGGGGAGAAAGGTAGGGTTGGTTTTTCTGGTATGGGGCAAAGACTGGTGTTGGGATATGCACCCTGGTTAGGATATAGAAGAAGCTTTGGAACAAAGTAATGCCATCAACTCCATAAAATAACCTACATTACACTGGTACTGATTTCAGCTCAAGACGCGTTTCATTTTGCAGCGCCACCACACCTGAAGGCCAGTCGGTCACAGATGACTGGGACAATGTATGGACTCGAGAGCCAGATGTCAAAGCAACAGCAGTGCAAACATTCTTTGTCCCCCCTTTAAGGTAAGGGGCCATCTCGATACTTTTCAAGCCTCATCATTTTTAAAGCCAATCTTGTTATGTCCTCTTGCCGTGACCTAACAAGCATGTGGAGGAAAGGATGATGGCCCCCAATCGTGGGAGACATTAAGGGGCTGAGATTTCCAATCTGGTTTACAAATGAGGCTGTGCTGCTGTCAAGACCACAGGCTGTGGTGAGGGATAGAGAATGTGAGTGTGTGTGTGTGTGTGTGTGTCACAGGAGACGGGGTTGCGGCGGCCTGCGTGATTATTTCTGATAAGCGCTAATCCAGCTGTCACGCCAGTGACACTGTCTGAACTGTGGCATGCTGCCGACATCATGGGAATTAATGAGAATAGAGCAATAAGCAGGCATTGGCCATTTGTACGCCCCTCTTTGGTTGTTGTTTTGTTGTTGGTGTAAAGCACTTGCATTGCTTTAACTTGACTGATTTGTTGGCTGATGTGTTGCAAGCCTTGGAGGTCTTTTGCGAGGGAGGTTTCCCTCTGGATTAACAAACAAACAAGTAAATAAATAAGTCACTCAAACTGCCTCTAAATGGATTAAGGACAGATGGGGATTTTTTTTTTCTAATTTTTTTGATAGGCCTTAAGTAGATAAGTGCTTGCACTCCGAGAAACACAAACGCACATCGCTGTCTTGAGCCGTGGAGCTAAACCTAAGCAGCGGACTGAATATGATGAGACTGCTATGGGGGGGGGGGGTGAGATGGCCATCCCATGGGGAACAAGTCATTAACTAGGCCAATAACCGAAGCCCTTAAAACCTAATTGGTAATTGATAAACGTGGCCGGTCGAATTGGACGGCAGGAGCACGGTTACAAATCTCATCTCTCACAAGCAGGAATAGTATTTCTGGCCCCTGCAGGAATTCCCCAGAGAGTATTATGTGAAGAAAAATGGCAGCGGTAATATGTTGCGCATTGATTCCACTTGGCTGCACACAATCAGAGGCGGGACAATGGAGAAAGTCCATTACAGGGGAGCCTTGCCTGACAACTCAACACAATGTCTGCACATGGCTGCCCCCTGTTGGCTTGTGATCGAGACGGTGAAAAGGCTGCAGGCAAGGTGCAAAATTGTGGCTTAATGACTGGTGGGACATGTGAAATCCAAAATCTTAACATCACAGAGAATCGTTATATTCTCAACTGTCTATGGTAAAGAAAGATCTGACGGTGCCGAAATCTCAGTTGACCCACCACACGAGCACACATACACACAAAAAGACCTTGGCCTAGCATTTCAGAGATGAATCTTACTTCTAACCTCTAAAAGGCCTCATGCACAGCAAGCCTCTGAGTAGCTTGCACAGAAAAGAGAGATAAAAACCTACTTTGCCCACTGTCCAGGCAGGGATCCAGGGTAGGTTCTGAGAGGCATGTCGATTTTAAAGTTTATCTGCAGGGACCTGAAAGCCCACATTGCTTTCAAATTGGAAAGCAGAAGACAAGAGGGGGAGGCATGTCAGTCAGTGATCACAGACTCAGAGAGAGATCTCTCTCATGAGGGCTCTCGTTTTTTGACAGGTGATAGCCGAATAGATGGAGAAGGGCTAAACGCTCACTTTCTCAAGGGTACAGCCATAAGAGAGAAAAAAGAAGTTGTGAGTACTTTCAAAGAATGATTTTGCGACAGATCTGTTTCTTTTAAAGGATAGAATAAAGCTGACTAGAAACACAAATAACAAAAAAAGCATGGGAAAAGCACAACCATAAAATTGCAGGACAGCACTGTGCCAAGTTCCCTCTCGGAGGATGTCTCGCTGTGTGATATTTTGCACCAATTCTAATAAGGCTACATGATTAAGGCAACAATTATAATTCTAATTATTTCACTGTATACTGTGATCTCGGTTTCAAAAAACAAAATTACTTTCACATTTGCAACTAATCATCATCCTCTTCGCATAACGCTGTATTTTGGGCTTCTCTCTTTCTTTCCCACCTGTTACTGCCAACTTTTTGTTTATGTAACATGGGCACACGTTGCGCACTAAAACACTGTAAAACACTGAAATCCCGATATTCAGATTACTTACAATGAATAGTGCAGCCCTAAACTCTGATTATCTCAGCACGTGAACAGTAGGTGGGAGATGTAAAACTCACTCGCTCAAAGGAACAACCAGGGTAAAAAAAAAAAAAAAAAGAACAAAAATTTTGGGTTACCCAATTTCCCCTCGGGGATGAATAAAGTATTCTGATTCTGATTAAAAATCTGCAATAACAGTGCCAGCAAAGAAAGATTATGCTGCCTTTTTTTTATTTTAAAAGAAAAATAAAGCTGACTAGAAACACAAATTACAAACAAGCTTTGAAATCATTACAAGAAACAAGGCCTACACTGTGCGTAGTTACCTGTAGGAAGAAGAGATGCTGAGTGATGTCTTGAACTAACTCCTCCTCAGCATTTTCAGGGTAGAACTTCGCCAAGAAGTGAAGGGTGATCGGCTCCTCCTTGGGTACCTCCTGATCTAAAACCTGCAACAGGTCAACCAGTCAGGATACAAATTAACACTCACAGGGTGGTGGGGAGTAATGTCTTTTTAATTGTTATCACATCTACATCAGCAACATTTGGGCTCATGTCATCTCTGTTAAGATCTATTGCCAGTGAACAGGTGGGATGCTAAGGCGCAGCATGTCAATTACCTTCTTGTCCATCTTCAGCCAAGCTACTGTGTCCTTGATGTCATACCGAAGCCCAAAGAACCATGTCTCCCTCAGTCCCAGAGTCCGACACACCAAGTCAAATAGGTCTTTTCCTTTCCATTTGACCTGTGACACAATAAAGATTCTAGCAAAAACTGAACACAGGAGAAAGACTTTGAGACTGCTTCCCTACATTGGGTTTGATTGCTACTGATATGGATCTATTGAAAACGTATGATAATTTGAGATGCGGCCACTGTGTCTAGTGCTATGTCAAGTATATTAGTTTATTCATTTAAATATAAAAATCACTTGTAGATCTTGAATTAAGATTGTTGTAGAATAGTCTGCTGGTATAAACTAATTAAGCCTGTCACTGCAAAGCACTCTGAGTACAAGTGCAGAATCTGTTACTAACTAGGCTTGTCATCTGCCAGGAGTGTGTGTGTATGTGCAAATGGACAGAAGTTTGTGACTCTTTAGAGCAGTGGTACTCAATCATGTGCTGAGAGTCCGGGTAGCGTAGCGGTCTATTTCATTGCCTACCAACACAGGGTTCGCCAGTTTGAATCCCCGTTTTACCTCCGGCTTGGTCGGGTGTCCCTACAGACACATTTGGCTATGTCTTCAGATGAGAAGCCGGATGTGGGTACGTGTCCTGGTAACTGCACTAGCGCTTCCTCTGGTTGGTCGGGGCGCCTGTTCAGGGGGAGGGGGAACTCGGGGCAATAGCAAGATCCTCCCGCACACTACATCCCCCTGGTGAAACTCCTCACTGTCAGGTGAAAAGAAGCAGCTGGCAACTCCACATGTATTGGAGGAGGCATGCTGTAGTCTGTAGCCCTCCCCGGTACAGCAGAGGGGGTGGAGCAACAGCCAGGATGGCTCAGAAGAGTGGGGTAATTGGCCAAGTACAATTGGGGGGGTGGGGAGAAAACTCCACAAAAAAAAAAAATCATGTGCCATGGAGGGCCATGTGTTTAAAGGTTTTCTCTCAAATCCAACCCTAGACCAGCTGATCTCACTAATAAGCACACATTCAACCAGACAGGCGAGGTCTAATCAGTGAGATCAGCTGGTCTAGGGTTGAGTTGGAATGAAAACCTGTATAAATATGGCCCTCCATGACACATACCATATTTCCCAGACTACAAGTCACACCGGAGTATAAATTGCACTCAGCAAAAAAACATGTTGTTGTGAGGAAGAAAAAAATATATATAAGCCCCTCCGGTAAGTCTTAAATGATGGTACAGTATTTTCAATTGAGTCACAAAATTAAACAGTGTCACCTAGTGGCCTTAGTTGAAATGCAGTGTTGTAAGGAAAAAAAACACAGGTCACATTTATATGGTGGTACAGTATTTTCAATCGAGTCACAAGATTAAACAGTGCTATCTAGTGGCCTTAGTTGAAACGCAGTGAATTCGTCCGACAAAATTACATTGTATAAATCACTTTGGAGCACAAGTCGCAGGAGCAGCCAGGATGAGTAAAACAACAGTGACTTATAGTCCGGGAAATATGGTAGTTGAATATCACTGTTTTAGAGGGTAAAATATCAGTTGCCTGTGATGTGAAGCTGCCTTTGCTATAACAAAACCTATTGATGTATCTACCCCTGTGACAGGTAGTTAGAGCTGCTATCCTATTAAATTGTCACATCAACCTTAACACACCTCATTCAACTAATAACCTGCAAACCAAGACCTTGATTAACTGATTCATGTGTTTTAAATTGGGGTATGAGTGAAAACTGACAGGATTGCTGCTTTCCAGTGTCCAGACCACTGACCTATCTGAACCTAACCTCAGATCAGCTCAAGGCAGGGGCCCACAAAGGTCTTCCCATTCAAGTGAGAGCAACTAGAAAGGTATATCAGCTATACATATTCCTAGTTAATTGTCTTTCATCGAATAAAATCCATAGCTAACTAAGAGTATCAGCCACTTTCAAGTGCATTCAGTCTGGAAAAAGAGGAAGAGGTAATGGGTATGGGTAGAAAAAAAGTAAGGAACATTAGCTCACCCTGGGGCAGGGAAGACAGCTATGGACCACAAAGGTCATTTTAGTCTAATATGCAAGTCTAAATGAAATCTCTCAGCCTAGATGACCAAAGCCCGATAATTGCTATTTACAAAACCCATAATTGATACAAATATCATCCTAGCACAGAAAATAGAAAGTGCAAACCTGCAATTGACATTCTACTGCTTTGTGTAATTACCAGCTGTGAACTTTGGTTTGGTTTCCTCCCCTTTAAGTACAGGGATGAGCTTTTAAAGTGATTTAGACGCCTTTTTGCTTTGGCACATAATCAGGAAAATTGTCCATGAAATCCGACACTGCAAGACCAAGATATATTTTTAAATGTACTTTTAAAATTTAGAACAATAACCCACTTTGCTGATTTGACTATTTTGTGCTATAAACTGGTGGCGTGCTTCAATAAGATCTACATTGGAACAGGTTTTGACCTTGACTGCCCTTTGCCTAACTCTTTCTGCACAACACACAGCTGCATGGCCATACACTGCCTATATACTCTTGGATTATCTTTGTTGTGGGCTGTTACACCAACTACATTGTACCCACAGTTACTTGCTGCCACCTTGTGTCAAAAGAGGTAGCTCCCCGACCGTGTCTCTTGAAAGGGAACAGTACTACCAGACACTAATTTTATAAGGAATGAAGTTTGCATAAATTCTGTTGATAGCACAATCCACTTGAATCAGAAACTAACAAATGTTGGCAATGAAAAGCTGCTGTTTCAAATTTACATGTGAAATAACAAAATAGATCATGAGTGAATTTGAGCCTTTGTGACTGTGCTCTGCAATGCTAAAGAGATTTCAGAGAATGACCCTTGCATGCATTGGAGGGAGAACTGAGATGGACGTGAGACGCCATCTCCCCAATTGCATTGTTATTGTTTGAGTTGTACACCTTAGAAATAGGGTTGAAAAGAAGAAGAAAAAAAATCACACACCTCACAACTGAACTCCAACTCTGATTCCATTGTGCTGATCCTGACGTTGAAGTTTTTGGCTTGCCTTTTTCTCAGTGAATTGAGACCAATTTTTGCTGCTAAGGCACTTGCCATGACGACTGTCCTGAAAAGCTTTTGTCTACTGGAGTTGATGATTCACAGTGTGCACTGTAGCTGACAAAAAATGGATAAAGGCGCTGTTTCTGTTTCCATCTCTTTGGTTGATATTGTGGACAAGTTCATGGAAATGACTATTCGGTTAATCACAGCTGTAACTACACCTGGCAACCAAGAGTAGCCCATTCGGCTAACGCTAGCTAATTTGGATCAAACTCCAACTTTTAATGCCTCATGAACAAGTAACAACTAGTGGAAATACTCGTCTTCCTCTAACACCTTCACGCTTTAGCAATACCCTGGTCATAGTGATTTGGTCATTTTGGGAGACATAAACTACCCCCAAAACGTATAACTCAACGTTTGTTGACTGACTCTTGTTATTGTAAGCTAACATTAGCTAAACTGTTAGTGGAGATCCTATACCCAGACCTATTGAATATTGCATAGCCATACAATAAATTCTGATGACGTTTACGTTTAAAGATAATGCCCTCACAGTTGCGAATCAGGTGAATTCCTTCTGAGAGATGTAATCGCAAATTTCTTCAGGTCCAAGCCCGAGGGCAGCCTTTATTGTGCTAATGTTGCTGTGGCCAGCTAGACTCTTGGCTTGGAAGAAAGTTTCCCTTCCCTCTAGTTCGGTAAACCAATCAAACAGGACTATACGTTTTCTGCCCCGCCCCCTTTCCGCTGCTCCGCTCAACCAATCAAGCTGGACTATGCGTTCTTCTCCCCGCACTAAACCCGGCCCCCTGCGCCATAAAGGGGCGGTGCCTGAAATATGAGGTAATTGGGTAAACAGTAAAGATGGCGACGTCTGTGGCTGGAGACGGCTGTTTTATTCTAAATGGGACTGTTTTGGAGCCCCAAATTAAAAAAATGACCGACCTGCCCGCTGAACTGCTCGAACACATTTTGTGCTTCCCCGTCCTGAAACACGTGGACATTTGCAACGTTTCCCGCACTTGCAAGCGGCTACACGACGTCTGCCACGGAAGGGGGAAGGTCTGGGGACACCAGTACAAACTCAGGTGCTGTGTTTTTTGTTTTTGTTTTGGTTTTTGTTTTGTTTTGTTTTTTTGCATCCTACGTTTTCGAAGTTGCGTCTTTTGCTGTTGTGTCCGTCATCGGAAACTGCGTCTCTCTGTCAGTTTGTGCGCTTTCTTCCGCTTGAGTAATCAAAATCGGTTACGTGGCCAGGCAAAGATTGGTCAAACGGTTGACATTGCGCTGCTGCACTGATTTGCAAGTCATGCCAGGTCAGCGATATGTAATCCGTTTAAGAAGGCTGGAAATCTCAGAAAATCTATTTCGCGTAGCGAGACAAACCGTTTTTCCTAAAATTTACCTGAGAATGAAGTAGTGTGACCTTGGATGATGCAGTTAAGCTTGTGGAAGCCTACCTCCTGACTACTTGGCCGTTGAGTGCCGCTTTGCTCCTCTGGCTGCTTTCCCCTTTATAGAGAGAATGCCTGGAGTCGGAGTTGGGTTATGATTTCCTCTGCCACTACGCCATACAGCCAGCAACCCTCTCCTAAGTAGTGTTGACATAACAAGAGTTTAACATGTCATTAACTGGTATTTTTAATTGGGTAGTCAAACTGATTCTGGGCATTTTGTAGTTAATGCAATGCAAAATCATCGCGATATATTTTCTTTTCTATTATGCTCAACAGATGGCCAAGATTGCAGAAGTATTACCGTCAGAAGGAGTGTTGTGATTGGCTAAAAGAATACAGAACACGGCATATTGTTGGTATACAGATCAGAAGGACAGTGGAATCGATCTCCAAGAGATTCTTCACAGAAGTTGTAAGTAGTCCATCTATTATTCCAACTCCTTTCCTACGTGAGAATGTATGCCTGCACTTTGCTGACTAATTTACATGACCAAACAGTTTAATGTAATGAACTTGAATTTGATTTGTTTTGTTTTTTTTGCCTCGGTAAGCAGATAGTGATGTACATCTAAAGGGAAATTTCCGATTATCTTGACCATGGTTTCCATATCATCCAGCACTAAGTCTTAATAACATTAACTTGGTCAGTCTTTGTAAAAAAAAAAACAGTTTTTCATTTCTGTTCCTATGGCTATTGTAATGAATGAAAGGTCACGTGTTTAACTTGACCTACTCACGGATGTACGTGCAGTGCGTGTGACGTATACAGGAAGTTAGAAGCGCATGTTATGAAGGTTGTATGTCGGATGAACGCTAGTAAAAGCTACACAGAGTTAAGAACCTACGAAGTCGGCTCGTTCTTGAATTATTCTTATGTCAGTAAGACAAGGCGTCTACGGACATTACATGGTGTCAGAATAGTCTGTGTATCGGAACACGAGCGGTCATGCCGAAGTTTAATCCGCCGAGTGAATTCAAGTTTGACTGCCCCGTTGAATGGCCGGAGTGGAGACAACGGTTTTCGCGCTTCAGGCTCGCGACAAAGCTGGATAAAGACGACGGGGAGATTCAAGTGAGTTCGCTGATTTATGCAATGGGCAGCGAGGCTGAAAAGATATTCAGCTCGTTTGACTTCGCGGCGGAGGGTGATAAAGTGGACTATGATATCGTACTGAAAAAGTTCGATGACTACTTTATTCCCCGCCGTAACATCATACATGAGAGGGCGTGCTTCTATCAACGTAGCCAGCAGCCAGGAGAAACAGTGGAGATGGGTCTAGTGAAGCGGATGAATGAGGTCAGTGGAGTTTTCGGTTCAAGTGGACTGCTGAAAACAGACCCAGTGAAGATAGCTCTGGTGGAGGGTGCCCAGCCATACGCGGTGCATACAGCCAGACGGATACCGCTGCCACTTGTACCACTGGTTAAGAAAGAACTGCAGCGCATGGAAAATGAGGGCATTATTGAAAAAGTGACTCAGCCCACAGAATGGTGCGCCGCTATGGTGCCGGTGCTGAAACCGAACAAGAAAGAGGTTCGCTGCTGCGCTGACCTCAGGAGGCTGAATCGAGCAGTGAAACGTGAGAAATACGTGCTGCCCACTATGGAGGAAATAATGCCAAGGCTCGCAGGGTCAAAGTTCTTCACAACGTTGGATGCAGCAAGTGGGTTTTACCAGATCCCCTTGCATGAAGACAGCAGGGGGCTCACCACTTTCATCACCCCATTTGGGAGGTATGCTTTCTGCCGCCTTCCATTTGGTATAACGAGTGCTCCAGAGATTTTCCAGAGAAAGATGGCGGAAACTCTGACCGGGCTAGAGGGCACAGAGGTGTACATGGATGACATCCTTATACATGGAGAGACTGAGGAAATCCATGACCGGCGCCTAGCAGAGGCGCTGGGGGTCATTGAAACAGCAGGTCTCAAACTGAACCAAGCGAAATGCAAGTTCAAACAGAAACAAGTCCGCTTCCTTGGTCATATCATCAACGAGGCAGGCATCAGACCTGACCCGGACAAAGTGGCCGGAATAGAGAACTTTCCTCAGCCCCAGAACGTGACGGAACTCAAGAGGTTCCTCGGGATGGTGAACTATTTGGCAAAATACGTCCCAGAGCTGTCCACTGTAGGTCAGCCGCTTTATGGACTGCTTAAAGCAACGACAGAGTGGCTGTGGGGACCTGCACAGAACACAGCATTCCAAGACCTTAAAGTAGCACTCGCCACCGCCCCGGTACTCACCTTTTATGACGTCACTAAGGCTACGGTGGTGTCAGCAGATGCCAGCAGCTACGGGCTGGGAGGCGTTCTGCTCCAGCAGCACGGGGAACACTGGAAGCCCGTGGCCTACTGCTCCCGACGGCTGAGTGACGCAGAGACAAGGTACGCACAGATCGAGAAAGAGTGCTTAGCCAGCGTCTGGGCATGTGAAAGGTTCGAGAAGTACTTGTTTGGGCTTGACAATTTCAGACTTGTCACCGATCATAAACCACTAGTGCCTCTCATGAACAGCAAAGACTTGGATAATGTGCCCATTAGGTGCCAGAGACTGTTAATGAGGCTGATGCGTTTCAATGCAGTGGCTGAATACGCACCAGGCAAAACTTTAGCTGTGGCTGATGCACTCTCCAGAGGCCCAGAGCAGCGCTACGGAGATGGTGCTTCTCATGATGATGTTGCAGCGCACATTGATGCCATCGTGTGCCAGGTACCTGCCACACCTCAAAGGATGCAGGAGATAAAACAGAGCACGGATGGGGATCTGCAGCTCCAGACAGTGTTGGGCTTCATCAGACACGGCTGGCCTGAGTATGTCGATAAAGTGCCGGAGACAGTCAGAGACTTTTATCAGGTGAGAGGGGAGTTATCTGAGGTAGATGGTTTAGTCATCAGAGGCAGTCGTATCGTCATTCCCACAGAGATGAGGGAGGTGATCTTAGACAGAATACACAACGGGCACCAGGGGATAGTTAAGTGCAGAGAGAGAGCTAGCCAGTCAGTGTGGTGGCCCAAAATGACAGAGCACATTACAACAAAGATACAGCAATTTCAATTCTGCAGAGAACACAAGAACACACAGAGAAAAGAGCCTTTAATGTCAAGTGAGCTCCCATCCAGACCATGGCAGAAAGTTGGCATAGACCTGTGTGAGTACAAAAAAGCAAAACTACTTGATAGTGTCTGACTATTATTCCAGGTTTTTGGAGATCCTAAATCTACCAACAACTACTAGCAGTCAGGTTGTAGCTAGGCTGAAGGCTACATTTGCACGTTTTGGTATCCCTGAAATTGTAGTTAGTGATAATGGGCCACAGCTAGTTTCAGAAGAGATGAGGAGGTTCAGTGAGGATTATGATTTCATCCATGTGACTTCAAGCCCACACTACCCCCAGAGTAATGGACAGGCAGAGAGGGCTGTTCAGATAGCCAAAAGCATATTAAGGCAGGAAGACCCCCTCCTCGCCCTGTTGACATACAGAGCTACACCCTCTTCTTCCACTGGAGCCAGTCCAGCGGAATTGCTCATGGGTAGGAGACTCAGAACCACCTTACCCACATTGCAGCATAACCTGAAACCGGCCTGGCCTAAAGAGGAACTGATCAAAACCGCTGACGCCGCAGCCAAATCGAGGCAGGCTTTCTACTACAACCGCAGGAACGGCGTGCGGACACTGCGCCCACTGAACTCGGGTGACGCAGTACTCACCAAACTTGATGGACAGAAAACATGGACAATGCCAGCAGTTGTTCACAGTCAGAGCTCCACTCCCAGATCCTACATAGTGGAGACAGCTCAAGGTGAACATTACAGAAGGAACAGGCGCCACCTGTTGGCCACACCCAAAACACTCACCTTTGTCAGCAGGGATCCTGACCATGTCACTCCAGGGGAGAGTGGAAACACGGATGAGTCCCGAGCAGCAGAAATGCCAACTTCCACACCATATGTTACTCGCTCTGGCAGGGTGAGCAAGCCAGCAATCCGGCTGGATTTGTGAGGCGTATGGACTTGTGTACTGTGGGAGATTTTTAATTTTTTGTGAAAAGGGGGGTGATATACAGGTTAAAATTGTTGGCAGTAAATGTTCAGAGAAATGTTTAGAAAATAATCTTAGAGGGGGAGATGTAATGAATGAAAGGTCACGTGTTTAACTTGACCTACTCACGGATGTACGTGCAGTGCGTGTGACGTATACAGGAAGTTAGAAGCGCATGTTATGAAGGTTGTATGTCGGATGAACGCTAGTAAAAGCTACACAGAGTTAAGAACCTACGAAGTCGGCTCGTTCTTGAATTATTCTTATGTCAGTAAGACAAGGCGTCTACGGACATTACAGCTATGTTCTATAGTGTTTTCTTTTACAGAAGTTTGTATAGAACACATCTTGCCATGTGCTTCTTTGAATTGGTTGACCTGGTATGAGAAGTGTGCTTGTGAGAATGAATGGGCTTGGCTTATTCAAACTAACTCGAACATCTATAACGCAGCCTTGCGTTGGCCAGGTGCTGGGAGATAGCTTTGCAGAGATTGAGTCGCTTGGGGCGCCAGAGCACTTCTGTGAAGATGAACTCCTCTTCATACTCAATTCAGACAAGAGGTGAGAACCATGCTTTCCACAGTCTCTACTTTAGCAGAAAACTGTTTGCACACAATACATTTCGCAGTAATTCACAAGTTGGCCATGTTAATCCTCTGAGACCTTTTGTGACTAAAAAATATACTTTTATTCTCTCATCCGTCACTTATTCTTCATTCCATTCCCCAACTATCCTGTTCCTTAGGAAAACCTTGACGCTGAAATACTATGCAAATAAAATCTTATACTTCCTGCGGCAGCAGAAAATCCTACGGAGTTTGAAAACCTTTTTGGAACAGCCACAGGAGCAGCAGTCAGCTCTGCAAGGTAAGGGCTTTAATTTCTATTCACTTATGTTTGTCAACTTGTGGTCAGGCATGATAGTGGGCATGAGATTACACAAAAAGAGAATTTTGGTTTGTCAAATGTTAAGACTGTTCATTATAAAGTTTTCTGGACACTGTGTGACTTCAGTCAGCCAGGATTGACAGGCCACTTCAAATCTAAAATTAAAATGCTATGTTTTATGGTAAACTACGTATTGTCCAGTCATATCTCTTGCTTACTCACTCCTTCTATTCTAGGAGCTGTGCTGGTGGACCAGTATTGTAACCCCTTGGCAGATGTCACCTTGGAAAGTATATCAGCCCAGCTGGATGAGATCACTGAGAAGGTGAAGAAGATGTTGCGAACCAAGAACCCCTCCCACCCCAGCCTGAGGACAACTCAAGGTGGGCCCTTCAACTTCAGCAAAAATGGGTGTGAAAACTTGCCTTGCACACTCCGATGCAAGCACAAATTCATGCCTTTGGCCCAGCCTTATTCATACAACAAATGTGTATTCTACACACACTCATACACTCCCTTGTTTTATGTATAAGGTTAATGCTTACTTTTTGAACTTGTTCTCATAAAATACATTTTTGTATTTACAAAATGTGCCAGCTAGTAAACTTTAAGTCATTTAGCAATGATTTATTGTTGAAGCAAAATGTGAAAATTAGTCATCTCAAGCACTTCCATGACCTCTCTTCCTGTCGTCGTTGGCATCTCTCATGTCCGAGGATCCATTCCAAGAGATTAAGGTGTGTGCTTGAAACAAAGATCGCTTGACAGTCCAAGGTGAGAATAGAACGGAGTGGAACAGCGTGGACAGGGGATAGTAGGGGGTGGACCCGTTCCTGCGGCTCTCTGCTCTTGGTGGATTTTTCGGCGGCGGCACTTTTTTTCCACATGCGTTGAGCCAGCCAGTTCTTAGGGTCGATGTTGAAGGTGATCAGCGTTCTGTTGATACAGTCCTTGTAGCGTTTTTTGGGAGCTTCTCTTTTTCTTTGACCTTCAGTCAGTTCGGAGTATAGCATTTGTTTTGGGAGTCTGTCGTTTGGCATCCTCTGGATGTGGCCAAGCCACCGCAGCTGGTGATGTTCAATTGTCGTCTCGATGGAAAGGAGATCGGCTCTTTCAAGAACTTGATTGTTGGTGACCCGTTCTTGCCAGGAAATTCCCAGAATACTTCTCAGTTTTTGCTGGTGGAAGCATTCTAGTTTATGGATTTGGTACTTGTAGAGGGTCCAGGCTTCAAAACCGTACAGGAGGGTTGAAAGAACCACTGCACGGTAAACCATGAGTTTGGTTGATATCTTGAGCTCACAATCATAGAAAACACGATGAGAAAGTCAGCCAAAGGCAGTGTGGGTAGCTTTCAGTCTATTGGTGATACCGGCCACGGATGGCCGGATATCACCAACATACTTATTCTATAGGTTGGCCATCCATGGCCAACTTATAGAAAAAGTTCAATCCTTTCAGTACCTTGGAAGTATCGTCGAAGAAACGTGCAGTCTAGAACCAGATATCTCTTCCTCTATTGTTAATATTGGATATTTGCACTCTTAACTAGCTTATATTTAGTCAGATTCAAATCATCATGTAATTTTGAGTTCTACCAAGATAAAGAAAGCAAATGAGTGACATTAAAAGTTAGCTAATTGTTATGATAGACTTGATGTAAAATCCTTTCTCAAATGTCAACCAAAAAATGGTAGTAGAAACCTCTGAGATGCCTCCAAGAATATAAAGTAGATGTGGTCAGGTAGGTGGTAAAATTGCGAGACTGCCGTATCAGGGCCATAAGATTCTGGTCATTGCTAAAATCTCATCTTGAGCCTTTTTCAAACATACATTCTGTAACATTGCCAGAATGATTTTTCTGCCGCTTGTGCTTTTCCCTGTTTACACATACAGCTTCTGTCCATAAGATTTACGCATAGTGTTTGTTCACACATGACATGACAGTGCCTTCTGTCTTGTTCCTTTCTCATGATAGGATAGTTTTTGATATAATTAATTGCAACATCTGTAACTCTAATGTTGTAATAAATCATTATTTTGGCAATTTTTGTCCATATAACTGTTCTACACAGCTGCCTGTTGATTTCATCCTCCACTTGGCAGGTGTGAATCTGAACAGTAATGCCACACAAGATTCAATGTAAACTGCCCTGCTAATTTGTGAATGAATTCCATGTTGTGTCCATCATGTAGGTGACTGCCTCGCTGTAGAGGACTTTGAGCTCCAGAGACAGGTGGTGTGTGCCCTTAACTCTGTCTTATACGAGCAACTTCAATACAAAGGCAATGAGTTTGACTACTACAACCCTCTGAACTCTTACATTCACCAGGTACGTTTCTCACAGGCAACACAACTTATGTCACATCGCAAGATTTGTCATTGCCAAATTATTACACATTCCTCAGCCTTGGATTACTCAAACCATAACTATGGACTCCTGATTTTTGTGTTTTAGGTGCTTCTACGCTGTACGGGTATTCCTATAAGCCTCGCTATCCTCTACATGACACTGGCACGGAATCTGGGAGTTCAGCTGGAGCCTGTTAACTTCCCCAATCACTTCCTGCTGCGCTGGTGCCAGAAACTGAGAGGGTATGGTCTATAAAGAAAGCATTTGAAGTCTCTCCCATTGCAGCTTTGAAGCAGAGGGTTTTACTCATGAAGCACGTTCAGTCTGAGAACGTTGGGCATCATGTAGGTGTGAAAGCCGAGCCTGAAACATTGAAATGCCGAATGTTTAACTGGCCACAAAATATATAAAAACTGTCAGTCAGTTACGCTACCCAATTGATTTCTCGTTTTTTAATTGCATCCTCTCTCCCTTGACTGCCCTCCAGGCCCACATATCCTCCTTTAATTTGTAGTGAAGTTTTGTAAAGGGTATAATGCATGACTTTATAAATTAAATGAATTTCATTTATATGATATTTGAATCAACCTCTCTGCAGGACTGAGGACATCTACGACTTTGTCTACATCGACGCTTTTGGTAAAGGCAAGCAGCTGACAGCCAAGGAGTGTGAGTATCTTATTGGCCAACAGGTGACAGCGGATTACTACAGTGCCATCAGCACTACTGAGGTGCTGCTCAGGATGGTGGGAAACCTGCTGAATATTGGCAAGCGAGGGTAAGGGATGTGGTCCATTAAACATGCAATAGTGCTATAATATTTGCTTTTGTGTAGGTGGCTGGATGATTGTTGAGGCTGGGTTTGTGATGATGGATGGATAAGGTAGACGTTTTGTCCCATGATAAATGCTTCTCATATTAATTTGGACATTATGACAGCTGGTAAACCTTTATCCCTTTTCTTCAGGGATGCTATGGCATATCCATCCTCAAAGATAATCAAAGGCAACAATGATTTAAATTATCGAATACTCTAAACCAGACCAGGGAAAGCCCAGAAACATTTAAAGGAGTGTCCTGAAAAATTAAATGATTCAGTTTTGATGGATACTTGTGTGCAACTCTTATCTGTAATTGGCTATTTGATTTCCCGACAGGCAGGCCCCAGACTGAGAATAGATAAAATGTACTCATCTACATTAGGTCTTCGAACAGACTTGACTCCGGGCTGCTGTCTTTGTCCTCTATTGTATAGTCTCTTTACACACGACTGTGTTGCCAAATATGACAACAAAAATATTAAATTTGCGGATGACACCACAGTGATTGGACTAATAAGCAACAGTGATGAGAAGGTCTATAGGAGGGAAGTGGAAGATTAAACCGTATGGTGCCATGACAACCTCTCTAAATTTCAATAAGACAAAAGAACCATTGTTGACTTTAGAAAGGTCAGAGGAAATCACATTCCCATTTCCATCAATGGGTCATCTGTCGAAATTGTGGACAGTTTTGGATTTCTCGGTTTACACACCACAGACACCCTCACATGGTCTCTCAACACCAATTGCCTCCTCAGGAAGGCACAGCAGAGACTGTATTTTCTGAGGTGTCTCAGGAAATTGGCATGAGTACCAAAACTCATGAACTTTTATCGCAGTACCATGGAGAGTGTCTTGACAGGCTGTATCACACAGTGTGGTTTGGAAACCTGACTGCTCAGGACTGCAGACTGCTGCAAAGGACTGTAAAGACAGCAGCAAAAATCACTGACCAGGAACTACCAAAACTTCATAATATTCACACCGCACGCTGCAAAAGGAAAGCACAAAACATCATTCAGAACATCAGCCATCCCACTCATGTTCCGTTCTCACTCCTTCCTTCTAAAAAACATTAGCGGAGCATCAAATCACACACCACCCGTCTCATTAATAGTTTCTTTCCACAGGCAGTCAGGTTGCTGAATAGCTGACACACCCATATGAACCTCACATTGTTGTGTTATCGTGTACTTTTCTAGATTATGTACTATATAATGTATGAATTCTGTGTACATAGTCGATGTAGGTGTAGTGTAGGGATGATGTGTCCTTTGTGTTAAGGCAGACAGAGCCAAATCATAACAATTTCATTGTATTCCAATACTCATGATAATACTAAAGTTGTACTTGAAGTGGATGAGGTTTTAGCAGTATTTGTTTGACTACATTACCATAACATTATTTCTTACAGAGAGGGCAATGAGAAATCCTACCAGCTTCTGAGAGACTCTCTGGACCTCTACCTCACTATAAACCCCGACAACGTCCAGTACTTGCTGCTGCAGGCTCGCCTCTACTTCCACCTGGGCATCTGGCCAGAAAAGGTCAAAGGACAAGATCTTTCTTGTATCCATCATTCCAAAATTCCATCAGAATCAGAATACTTTATTCAACCCTGAAGGGAAATTGGGTATGCTGGCAGATGTGCCTTTTAAGCCCAACTACATTAAAGTTGTTTTTTTTTTTTTTTTTTTTTAAGTAAAAACCTGCGTGGAATTCATAAGATTTACATGTTTCTCTCCTATTCAAGAGGTCATATAACAGAATGGTGTTTCTGAAATATTCAGCACTATAGAGGAGTAGATAGCCCATTAATAACCCAACACTATTAAGGCTAATGTTTATCCAAGGTTAAATGTTAATGAACCTCCTGATGTTTAGCAGGTTATTGGATATAGCCGCAAGAAAAATCTGGTGTAAATGTACATGTAATTTAGCAAGTTGGATATTAAATGTAACATGATCTACGCAGGGCCAACTAAAAGGCATGATAAATAAAATGAGATTAAAGTGATTGAAAGAATATATACCAGGTGTAGAGCAGCAGTGACACCAGCCACCACTGCAGAATACTAAATGTGAAAGGTGTGCGTTTAGGAAGTCGGCTGCAAACTGGATGTAGGAGTGGTTACTGCTGGTTGGTATCCATAGCTGTAAGCAGCTTTTGGTAATCAACAGCTAAGCTATTTGTGTGTCTGCATGCGGTGAAACCGTGACCAGAGTTTAACCAGGGATGGAAGTGCACAAGTAGCCTGATACATACCATTTTGGTGTTTTGAGTTCAGTGTTTCATAAACACCTGTCATAGTGGGAGCCACACAAAACAGTCATTCAAATAATGGGTTAATAAAGCCATTTTCAGGTTCCTAATGTGTTTCTCTCTCGCTGGTCAAACCGCTCATGTGCTCTGTCTGCAGCAGATTTCCTAACCATACCCCACCTCCACCATACAAACATGAAAATAAATACAAACATATGTATCCACCCAAATGCATTAATACAATAATCTATTTGAAGTTTATTTCCACGGGCTGTCATTCAGATGAACACTTAACACTGTCAAATCCAGCCATACTGTATATACTGTACTGTACATTGTACATATACTGGTACGCTCTGTCATATTCATCTATCTCAGGCATGTATGTAAGTAACCTGCTAACATCTATTTCAGCATCTCTGATATATTCTCTGGACCATTGTACTTAGTCATCTCTTATTTCGCCTGTATATAGTCAATCCTTGTGTATATATACTTAGAGATTGTTGCGTTGTAGTATTGTTATTCTGTGTTAAGTACACCGAGAGAGCCACGAAACCGGAGTCAAATTCCATCTACATGGCCAATAAATATGACTGTGATTCTGGATAAGCTATTTGAAATCTATAATCCTGATTACTTAATATCAACAACTAAACAGGTACGCTGTGAATGAAGACAACACACAGTACAGGTGTGGCGCTACGATTAATCGCGAAGACGAACCAAGTATGCGTACAACCGGAAAAAAATATGTAGTTGTAAGACAAAAAAATGTGCAAAACATAGTACAAAAGCGTCATGCACACTGAAATGCTCCCAAAAATTATTTAATTTCTTTTAACTCAGCAATGTTTCAATCTATCAGATCTTCCTTTTTAACTTGACATTTTCTCCCTTCATCTCAGGTGCTGGACATCCTGCAGCACATCCAGGCATTGGACCCCTCTCAGCACGGTGCCGTGGGCTACCTGGTGCAGCACACGCTGGAGCACATTCAGCACAAAAAGCATCCCATGGAGCCCGAGATGAAGAGGCGCAGCTCTCCGGAGCACCTGGGGGTGCAGTATTCAGTTGGCCTCATCATGAAACACAAGAGGTGGGTCACACTTCGGTTATGGCGTAGGGTGTCAGATGGACTTCAGCCAGTTTAGTTTGTACCAGGAAGGATAAGCTGCATTCTGTTGTAAATGGCTTTCTATAGGTCGTCGTCTTTCCATTTGTTTGGGGGGGGAAATCCCCAAAGTGCCGGGATTAAATATTGTTCCTTTTTCTCCCGCCTGCAAACGGTATAACATGCGAGCATCCAGAGAGAAGTGTATCCCATAATGAAATGCCTTCACAGATTTATTGATGACAGAGTTTTAGGACTCAGATGTGAGATGACTGTATATGCATAATTTCCAGATTAAATAGTTTTGAAATTTGATGATGATGATGATAATGCCATTCTGCTGTCAATTTTTCTTCCTCATAAAATTAATTAAATTTTTTGAGCAGTTGAAAGTGCTGGCAAATTGTCTGTATGACTAATATTGGCATAGATGGATTGGGATTTGGCCCTAGCTGAGCAATTTATGTTTGAGTCTGGCGCAGGACAATTGTGGCATGTTGTCTTTCAGACCTATCCAGTCAGAATTTAGGCTGAAGCTCACCAATACATTGCGTTTAAATAAAATGAGGTTGCGTAGGTCATTCATAGGTACTTTAACACCCACCCTGTGCTGTAGCCATCTAACCGTCCATGTGCATTGCAGTTCCGACCACTCTTCATTCATTCATTCATTCATTCATTCATTCATTCATTCATTCATCCTTTGTACCTGCTTCTTCCAAGTTCGGCGAGCTGGATCCTATCCCAGTAGAAGTTCAGCAGAAAGCAGGGAGACAACCTGAATATGTCAACCATTTCATCACCACAGGGTCCTCACAAAATCAACTGTACACCACTCACACCTAAAAGCAATTTAGAATCTCGAACTCCCCACAACATGCATGTTTTTGGATTGGGAGAAGAAAATGGCATGCCCAGAGAAAGGCCACATGACTATTCGAAGGGCATGCAAACTCGAGGTTGAAATATTGAACCATTTTTACTGTGTAAACCACTAAGCCACCATGCAGTCTCTAACGTCTGTTTTGTGAATTATGATTTACTGGATCTTCCTGCTTTACTAAACCCTAACATTTCTCCGTCCCTCTGTACCTGTTGTTTTGGCTAAGTGGACATGATTGCACTGGAGCCTTAATGTTTAAATTGGCTTCCAGGCAGCCACCCAAACAAAAGCCATTCACCCTTGTAACACCCTTGTCTTTCCATTTACTAATAATAATCATTCTAAATGCTCTAAGTAGGTCATGTTGTTGTTGTGAAGAAATGTTGCCATGAACTAGCCTAGAACCATAAGCAGTATGGAGAAACCAGCTAGCTTGGTAGGTGTAAATTATTCAGTAATAACTGTCAAGTTATTTAGGGGAATTTGCTTCAGCTCCTGCCCAAACTTGGAAAAAGGCCTTAGCCAACCACAGGGAATGGATGGCACAACTCAAACAGCAATCTTCTTTAGTGTTGTTTTAATTGAATTATTTAAACTTTCAAGCTTTTTGATGATTGCGTTGTTAGATTGAAAACCTTTACAATACAAAAAGAGAGGACAAAAAATAATCCTTGCCATTACTGCTAATTCCATTCCACAAGTGCAGAAAAATAAACCTCATTTTTTACCTGATCATTCTTTTTAAGGTTATGAACAAAATGAATTTCACTCATATTCTACATCCTTTGCCAAATTAAATCGATATACTATAACCATACACATTGAACTTAATTGCACAAAACATGGCTAACCTCAAGCTAACTGAACTACACTTGAGATAAACTACATAGCAGGGCAATCTGAGTGATTAGCTAACCGTTTTAACATTAGCCTAATACCAGAATGCTAACCAGCAATGAATTCTAACGACAAAAAGGATGAATTAGCCCACCAGTGGCAACCCTGAAGATGGCCAGCAAGGTAAAGCTCTCCCCACTCCAGTTTTGATTTAATTTTGGCTAGTTGGCTCTCAATTAGTATGCATCTGCAGCTCACGCCACACGCTCTGTCTCTCCTGCTGTGAGCTCCTTTTATGTTTCTTCTTTTCTTTGTGAATGATTTTTTTTTCTTCATGACCTATGCACGACAACCGCCAAACTCAACTTCCTTCCGTGTCAAAATAAAAGCTGCTGTTCATTTAGGATCTGGTAGCACAATAACTAATCTCTAATAACTAGCTGTGGCATAAATATCGACTTACGAGGAACGTGTGCTACAACTAGGCTTAGTTTGTACTTGCACACAGCTGGTGTGTGATGCTGCACCTCATGGCAGGCAGCACATGGGTTGTGCACAGGTGTGTCTTTTGGACCAGATGGGCCGCTCCCAATTCACCCTGCCTTCAATGAAGTACTCTACCTACTGCTGTAGGTGTATCTGAGCAAGCAAAGAGGAAAGCCTATTTACACCACGTGTCAAATCCGGCCCTTCACAAATTCAGATCCAGCCTGCCTATCAGTTAGGTTCTCATTAAGTTTTGGCCCACAGGATGTCCGGGTAGCATAGTGGTCTATTCTGTTGCCTACCAACATGGGTATCGCTGGTTCAAATCCCCGTGTTACCTCTGGCTACAGACAGAATTGGCCGTGTCTGCAGGTGGGAAGCCAGATGTAGGTATGTGTCCTCGTTCCTGCACCAGCGCCTCCTCTGGGCGGTCAGGGTGACTGTTCGGGGGGGGTGAATAGCGTGATCCTCCCACACGCTACTTCCCCCTGGCAAAACTCCTCACTGTCAGGTGAAAAGAAGTGGCTGGTGACTCCACTTGTATCAGAGGAGGCATGTGGTAGTCTGCAGCCCTCCCCGGATCAGCAGAGGGGATGGAGCAGCAACCAGGATGGTTCGGAAGAGTTGGGTAATTGGCCGGACACAATAGGAGAGAAAAGGGGGGGGGGTTCTTTTTTTTGGCCCACCTAGTTGTAGCTGTGGTCTGCATAGCGACGCACGCCAAACCAAACAGACGGGCGCGCCTCCATTGCACCCTTGCCGAGCTTGAGGTTGAAAAGTGGATATGTGACTTGGCCTTTATGTGTGACATAATGGAGCATCTCAACAACCTGGATATGAAACTGCAGGGACACAAACAGCTGATCACGGATATGCATGACGAAGTGAAAGCCTTACGAACAAAACTGCATTTGTGGGAAATCCAAATGCGGCAGGGAAATTATGTCCACTTTCCTATCTGTCAGTCAGAGGCAAACATGTTCGCCACTGCTTTCCCAAGAGAGCGATGCATGGAAAAACTGAAGACACTCAAGGCAGTATTCGGTTAGAGATTTGCCAACTTTGAGACTCAGAAATTCAGGTTTGAGCTTTTAACAAATCCATTTGCAGATGATGCGGACGGCGCTCCAGAGCACTTACAGTCAGTGCAGTGGCGCACTGAAGGCCAAGTTTGACTGAGTTGGGGCGGGCGAGTTCGCACCATTCATCCCAAACACGATGCCACTGCTCTGTGCCCTGACCATGTCCTGAGCACTTATTTGTGTGAGTAAATGGTTGTCTGTGCCCTGTGATGGCCTGACGGCCTGTCCAGGGTGTCTCCCCACCTGCCGCCCGGTGACTGCTGGGATAGGCTCCAGCATCCCCGTGACCCTGAGAGCAGGATAAATGGTTTGGGTAATGAATGGATGGATGGAAATGTTCTCTGAGATGAAGACCAACAAATCCTCTCACAGATCCCGCCTCGCAGACAAACATCTTACCCCCATTCTGAACGTGGCTGCAGCTCAGGATGTAGCTGAGAATTGATGAGCTTGCATCCGAGGAAAAATGTCAGGTGGCTGGAAATAGGCCAATCTGTGTGGCCCAATAGCATGCTGACATCGGTGCAGCACATCAGTCTGTGAAATAGGCTGCATGTGAGCTTTGCTTGACTGCAAAGTTTATTTGTAGTTTTTAGGGTTTTATGTGCAGCTGGTTGCTTGCCAGAAGGCCAGGCTGTATGGGACATGTAAACTACATGATCAAAGATATTTTCATTTTAATTTTGTCCCACACAATGTCCCACACAACTACTGCGTTGTCATATTGAGGCCTGTGAAACAGGTTGGCTGTATGGTGGCCTACTTGTAAAAATGTAATCAGAATGCATTATTTTGCTGGACTAAATGCGATGGTGGCCCAGTACCTTTTTTTTTGTTGAATTTTTTAGGGATTTATGTGGGCCAAATTGTACACGAGAAGACTATATGGAACATGCAACAATATAATCAAGATATTTTTATGTTTTCAATTTAATAAAAGTAGGTCAAACTATACATGTCTGGCCCTTGATGTAGTTCTCATTTCCCAGTATGGCCCTTAGTGAAACTGAGTTTGACGCCTCTAATTTATACCACAGCACCAGTGCTAACTCAGCTGGCAGAAATTGTACAGAAAAATATTTGTTCATGACCTGGTTTTCAGGATGAAAACAAAATGACCAACAAAAAAAAATCACCTTTGGTAGGCAGGCAGGATCTGGTTTTTTGTCTTTTTTTTGTTTTTTTTTGTTTGGATATATAAATCAGACTAGTAAGCCAGCGTGTTTGTCTTGACAAAAACTAAAGCAAAATGTTAGTGAACCGGGCGTCCGGAGGGCGTGGCGGTCTATTCCGTTGCCTACCAACACAGGTATCGGCGGTCGAATCCCCGTGTTACCTCCGGCTTGGTCGGCGTTCCTACAGACACAATTGGCCGTGTCTGCGGGTGGGAAGCGGGGTGTCCTGCTTGCTTCACTAGAGCGCCTCCTCTGGTCGGTCAGGGCACCTGTTCGGGGGTGGGGACTGGGGGGAATAGCGCGTGATCATCCCACGTGCTATGTGCCCCTGGTGAAACTCCTCACTGTCAGGTGAAAAGAAGCGGCTGGCGACTCCACATGTATCGGAGGAGGCATGTGGTCGTCTGCAGCCCTCCCCGGATCGGCAGAGGGGGTGGAGCAGCAACCGGGACAGCTCGGAAGAGTGGGGTAATTGGCCATGTATGATTTGGGAGGAAAAAAAAAAGGGGGGGGGTTAGTGAACTGATTAGACCACATCAAAATTCACCCTTTCTGATGGGGGGTGGGGGGGCATTTCCTATAGTTGGTTCCTAGTTTCCTAGATCCTTAGTCTTTGTTCACAAAGGTGAGTTTTGATTTGGGCATCGTCTCGTTTTCTTAAGTGTTTATATTGATGTGCACACTTTCATGTGCAATTTAACAGGGAAAAATCACTTTGTTAATGATGTACTGTTGAGACGGTTGGTGCTCGGAAGGGGATAGATGACTTAGTTCTGGGTTTGTTTTTATGTTTGTTTTGCATAATAAACTGAACCAGAACACCGGTGTGTCCCAAGCTATGTCACTCACTGTAAAATGTAAGCCTCTTCTCAAGTTCGTCACTCTTCAAACTGTTTTCTGTCCTCCTGGGTAATGTCTGTTCCCCCTCTCTCCTCTCATCAAGGTCGGGTTACAATTGCGTCATTTACGGCTGGGACCCCAAGTGCACTATGAGCCAGGAATGGATCACCACCATGAGGGTCCCACAGCTCCCCAACGGTGACAACCAGCCCTTCTACAACGTCCTGGTCCAGGACGGCACCTGCCGCTATGCTGCACAGGGTAGGGATGAAGTGTAACATCCCCACTCACACACCTGTTTCAGCATCAAAGAAGGTTGAATCAGTTCATCTGGATACAATGTTTATTGACATGTGTTTCATCACTCATCTAAGTGACATCTGAAGAGGTCACTTAGATGAGTATCTATATTGTATCTATATTGTGATTGATTTTAAAGTTCTCATGTTCACCCACAAAACTGGTCTACTGTCATTGTAGCCAGAATTTGAAACACCCAGTTAGATTAGAGGCTTAATTTAACTCGATGAAACGTGGAGGAACTGTGACGTACAACACATGCATGGTACAGTTTCCTGTCCAGTTTGTCTGGTTTTCTGTCACTGGGGTTCTCAAGCTTTTGATACAGGTCATCCCAGTAGGTCCCTGAGAGTTCATGAGTTGATTTATGAAATCTGGGAGAAAATGCTTCTCTATATAAACATTGCCATGTTTTGTAATTTTTAGGAAAGATTTTTTTTTTAATCTAGAAAATGAGTTTTTTGCCGCCTTAAGGCCTCTAAACAATCAAAGGGTAGAAATTAAAGTGCAGAAAATAATGCCTACGAGAGAAAAATATGTTTGATTCTTGGCATAAATCCATTTATTGCAGCAACAAACCCGTCAACATGAGAAGTCATCACATTGTACTTCCAGTTCCCCTTGAGGGCACCAGAAACAGTCAATGGTTTGATGCAATCCAAACCAGAAAATGAAAAAAACACACCTGTTAGTACCAGACAGCATGGTGTCATACAGATACTAGAAGCCATGGGTGTGAATTAGATCAGTCATGAAAACAAATGTTTGCATGCTGTGTTCATCATGATGCAGAGCATGATGCTCCACACGTTGCACCACAGGTCAATGGCTGAACTTTGGCACCGAGTAAAACAGTTTTCCACTGCTCTCATCCCTAAATCTCAAACCGCAAGGTTGTTTCTGCTGGGATCAGATTACTTTGGAGGACCCTTCCGCATTGATGCTCAATTGTGAGATTTCTGGGCTACAACAGCAGCGGGGAGCAAGGGACTCTGTAAAAGTAAATGGCTCCTTCACACCCGATTTTATATGGGCAGGTGGAGAAAAGACCGAAAAAGTTCTGCACACACTTCTCCCATTGTTAACTAGTGCTTGTTAAAATGTGTTATTCCAAAAACAATGTTTTAGTTTCATCCCACTTTATAGTTTTGAAAAGAATAATCTTGTTAGGGATATCCAGGTGGCATGGCGGTCTATTCCGTTGCCTACCAACACGGGGATCGCCGGTTCGAATCCCTGCTCTGGCTTGGTCAGGCGTCCCTACAGACACAATTGGCTGTGTCTGTGGGTGGGAACCCAGATGTGGGTACATGTCCTGGTCGCTGCACTAGTCCCTCCATTGGTCGGTTGGGGCGCCTGTTCGGGGGGGGAGGAACTGGGGGGAATAGCGTGATCCTCCCACGCGCTACGTCCCCCTGGCGAAACTCCTCACTGTCAGGTGAAAAGAAGTGGCTGGCGATTCCACATGTATCGGAGGAGGCATGTGGTAGTCTGCAGCCCTCCTCGGATCGGTAGAAGGGGTGGAGCAGTGACCGGGAAGGCTCAGAAGAATGGGGTAATTGGTCAAGTACAATTGGGAAAAAGTTGGGGGGGGGGGGCAGCGTCAAATGTTAACCATCTTTACTTTTTCTACCTCAGAAAACCTAGAGCCCCACTCAGCTCCCCTGGAGATTGGCCATCCGGAGGTGGGCCGCTACTTCTCAGAGTTCTCTGACACTCACTATGTTGCCAACGAGGAGCTGCAGATGTGTTACCCTGAGGACATGGCAGAGACGCTGGGCACGGTCCGGCAGCTTTACCACAGACTGGCGCCCGCCACTAGCAACCAAAGCCAGAGTAGCGCTATGGAGCAAAACCACGACCAAGCCACAGCGATGTAGCCAAGCATGTATTTCCGATTAATCCCACGCCCACCCCACCTGCGCCCAGGCTGAATTTCATCCTCTCACACCCATTCTCAGTTCACAGCCAAGCTTGCTGATGCCTTCACTTCAGATTAAGACTTGGTCATGTTTACAAATTCACATCTGCAATAATGAGGTTGTAATGATAACTTGATCTTGTCAGAATAATTCTGGAAAATTATGAAAGTGTTACAAGAAATGATGCAGTAGCTCATGTGGCTTCAGCGTCACTCAGCTTTGATACGAGCAGAGTTTAGAACAAGGATGAAGACCAGATGATTTGAAGCGAACACTAAGGGGAAGGAGTAAATTTGGGATTGGTAGCCTGGCAAATCTAACTTTACCCCACCCACCCCGTCAAGACAAGAAGCCACTCTCCTATAACCACTCACAGTTCCAGTGCCACAGAGACTAACACGCACATAATGCAGACTTCATTCAGAAATGCTCTTCACTTAACTCATCTCTCAAATCACATCTTTCAATCAAGTTTCATGCACTTGTGAAAGTCTAACTTTCACCTTTGTAGAATGTTGTGTTATTTTTTTTCTGTACATTTACAAGTCAAACATTTTAGAATTTAAGGGCTCATCGGTGTGTTGGGCTGCCTATTTAAAAAACAAAAACAAAACAAGAATGGACAAGGAGAAGGAGCAACTTGAAACAGGAATGACAACTTTTGGTAAACGAGGAAATGAGTGATGGAAATAAAACTTTTCAAGTAGCTTTGTTTCTGTCTGACTTACCATGTGAGCCTCACATGATCAGGGATAAACTAAATGGATACGGGAGTGGACCGTGTCGTATTCATATCTGGGTACCAAATAAGTTATTATCCTCTCATGACACGCGTAAGGACAAACAAAAAACCTAATGGAAGAAGTCCACGGTGAACTAGGTCATGATAAAGGGGGGGGGGGCTTTTGGTCAATCGGCGAGCTGAGTTGGATGTTTGGGACGTGTCTCTAACTCCGGGTCCAGTAGACCGCAGCCATATGACTTCCTCATGTTTGCTGCCCGGGTTAATATAGGCTGTCAGTGGGTTGGAGTCAACGCACTGTCGCGCGCGCGCGTTTACACGGTGGTTATTGTCGGAGCGGCACGGACGCACGGCAGCGATGGGAGCGTCGCAGAGTCACTCGCAGCACGCCTTTCAAGACCTGGCGGACCGG
This sequence comes from Lampris incognitus, assembly GCF_029633865.1. Classification (NCBI taxonomy): domain Eukaryota; kingdom Metazoa; phylum Chordata; class Actinopteri; order Lampriformes; family Lampridae; genus Lampris; species Lampris incognitus. Next base: position 102,684,232 of record NC_079211.1, read on the forward strand.
ACGGGATGTAAGTACACCATGTTTAGACAATACTGTTATGACTGATATTGTCTCTTTTTTCTTTTTTTTTTACTTGTGTTGCGGTCGGTGTGTCTGTGGACGCACGTCCCAAAACGGCCACAACCAAAAGAAACGCGCCGCAGATTTCCTCCACAAACACAATGCGGGTGAATGTACACGCCAATGTCTGGTCCGACTTGTTGAACACGGACACGGCTTCAAACCAAACTTCCCCCGCGGCCTCTGCCGGCGGCTCCGGGCAGCCGATTATCGTTCACCTGAATCACTACAGCAACTCAGTGACACCAGTTGCCACTGGAATCGCGAAATGCAGCTAAACCAGATGGGTATACACCAAGTTCATTTGGCTCCAGTTCACGCCGACGTCACTTTTCTGTGGCAGCCGGAGACCACCAACCCATGTGCAAGGACGATTGCTTCGAGGTGCGTTTTTATAAAGGGCAGCGTTTGTGTTACCCTTGTGGTTTTGACCAAACGATCGGGGTCTTGAGACGGGTCTGACTTTACAGACCTCGCTCCCCGCCCGGCCGGGAAAGTGAAGAAACGTGCGCACAAACGGTCCGCGCAGAGCCAAGTTGGGAGTCAGGTGGAGCTGAAAGTCGGTGGGAGCAGCAGGTGGAGTCAGCGGGCTGAAGTCCCCCATCGTAACCTGCAGAGCACCGACCGGGACCAGTAAGGAGTGGGTCAGCCTGTGGCTCTTACGACATGGTCAGCTATCTTCGGTATCTCTCTAGGTGTGGCTCTGACCCGGTCCCTTTACGGCGGACAGCCCACCCTGCTCTCCTCTATCTGCCGCCGATTGGAGATTTGTTTCCTGACGAAATCTGGTTCCGCTGACACGCCCACGCGAAGCGCCCGTGGCCGCGACACGGGGACGTTTCTGCATTCGGCTAATTGTTTTCTGATCACGCGATCGCAGCTTTCCCCTTGCTTCCCCTTTCTTCTTGCGCTTTGCCGCAAGCCTGCGGCGCGCGCGCACGCGTCCTCACAACCACGCACGAGAAGCGCACTTTGAACTACACCGTGCGTCGGCGGACGCCACGTACTAGCCGGTGTTTCGCGAGCCCTTATCCGCTTCCCCGCTATAAACTTATGGAGCACCAACACGTGTTTTGACGCGGGGTTTCCCCCTCCCTCTTCTCTGTACTCATTTGCCGCCTTTTTGCTGTAAACCTCCACGATGGAGGCAGGCGGAGAAACGTTAAAGCTGAAAATAAAAACGCGCAGAGGCGGAGATGTGCCAGTGCACGCGCGATGCCGTTGTGCGTCTACACTTTTTATTACGACTTATCTACTGCGCGAGTTAATGGTTGACGGGGGCAGACGCATGCAGTTACACCACATATTTGTTCTACAATCAGGCTGATAAGCCTTTTCATACCAATCTGCCCGATCCGTTTGATCCAGACGACACCAGAAAAAACGGGATCCGTGAAGCGGTTGCTCCCGTTTCACATCGTTATAACGTACTGACGTTAAGCATCGCTGATGGACAGCAGGACTGTGACTGTAGACACACCAGCCTACAGTTGTTCCAGCTGTTGTGGTGACACCCTGTTGTTGTTGTTGTTTACAGTTTCTTGCGAGCAAATTAGCAACCTTCACAAAAGGTTCAAGCAACTCAGCGGGAATGAAGACACGATAAGGTACCACGCACAACCACAACACACCGCGTTTCATAGCCAGCTACCCACAACACGTTGTGTGGATCTAATGGCAATAAACTGACGTTGGCTGATTCAGATAAATATGATCCAACACGTCCGTGTTTACCGATACAGGTATTTTTAATGCTCCGACTACAGAGTCCAGCACGCGCGCGCGCACACGCACGCACACACACAGTGATACAAACAATAGGCCAAACTTGTGCTCGTGGAGCCATGCGTGGGCCCATATGCTGCTAATGCATGCAAAGATAAATACACAGACACATAGGACACACGCACAAACAAACACATGCAAAAAAATACACACACACACACAGTGATACAAACAATAGGCCAAACTCATGCTCGTGCAGCCATGCATGGGCCCATGTGCTGCTAATACATGCAAAGATAAATACACAGACACATAGGACACACACACAAACAAAAAGACATACAAAAAACACATGCCCTCTCTCTCTCTCTCTCACACACACACACACACACACACACACACACACACACACACACACACACAGAGTCATCATTCACACTGTCTTTGGACAGTGACGGATTCCATTTCTTTAAAAAGAAACAGGGCGATCATATTCAAAGAAAGTGCAGCGGGTGTTTCTCCTGGCAGTCTAGTGTTCACTTAACTCATAGTAAAAGCTACTGAGTTCTCATGGGGCAATGGGGCAAGTTAACTCACACCTAGGCATTATAAAGCAATTTAAAAGAGTGCTTGTCGTAGTCACTTCCCACAAATGAAATCCAAACAAGTTACCAACACAAAGCCAAATAAAGATAACAATGCTGTGGTTTGATTGGTGGACAGTTTGCAGTTGCTGTGAAACCTTGACCCTAATGGAGCTTCTGTTGTTGCCCCGCAGCAGAGACAACCTGGAGAACATCCCAGCCCTGGCTAAAAACCCTATAAGAACAGAGATTATTGAAGCCTTCTTTGATAAAAGGTGGGTGAAGTATTTCAGCGGGGCTTCGGGCCATCAATGCAAATGCAGTAGTTATATTATTTTGAACTTGTTTCTGAAAAAAAGAAGGGGGCTATCGATTATTTTTTGAGATGTTGGATTGGTGAAAGTTTCAGCTTGTTCATGGAACGGTCCCTCTCGCCGAGTTTTCTCACAAGCCCACTTGAATCACGTACTGTACACTCATAGTAGCTCAATACTGGATTTTTATTTTGTCTCCGACCCAGAAACCAGCGTCAGGATGAGGTGGGCTCTTTCAACGAGATTGGCTTTGAGCAGTTCCTCATGGTCATGTCCCACTTCCAACCGCCCACCATGAACATGAAGGAGGAAGAAAGGGAGGCGATGAGAAGACAGAAGCTTCATTGTGAGATAACTGCACCCTATAATTAATATCATTATCATTCCTTGTCTATGCCGGCTTAATCAAGATCAACCGTGAGGGCAAGCAAGCACTGGGCATATGCCACAGAAGTGCCCCAGACAAGCTGACAGTCCATCACATAGCCTGCGAAGTTAATCACTCATGCAACATGGATATCTATGGACAATCTAGAGCCTGCAATTCATCTATCATGCATATCTTTGGACTGTGGGAAGAAACTAGGGTACCTGCAGCACAACCACACAAACCACAGGGGGAGAACATGAAAATGCCACACAGCAGGGTTATAATCAAACCCAGTACCCTCCCTCTGTGAGGTGACAGTGGAAACCACTCAGGAGGAGGAGGAGGAGGAGGAAGAGGAGCGGTATTGTAATTATGCTTCCACATGAGCTGTGGTTAAGATTCACGTCTCTGGACCCATGTGTTCACCTGCTGGCCTGGGCTTGAGTCCCACCAGAAACCTTTGTCCCATGTCATTCAAATAAACTCATTCGGTGGAGAAGACCACCTTGCTCAGCTCTAAATTATGGTGAAAGAGCTGGTAACGGTGGTGTCTTACTTTGTCAATGGGTCTTGTCGAACTAGGTGATGCATTTTTGGGAACTGGCACCATAATGCTCACCACAGATCAGCTATCACAATAGAGAAGCGAGGAGGAATTCAAGGCTTGGCAGGGCACGTGGCCAGAGAGGTAGCATGACTGCCCCTACTGTGCAAAGCACCATGGACTCGTCACCAAACGCAAACTGCAGCACAGTTTAACATCTCGTCTGTGGGCTTCGGGGCCTTGGCATTTTGCCACAAAATAGACAGCAATCATATTATTAACCTCAGTTCCTTTAGCCTCTCTCTTGGGGTAGCCCCAGTGGGCTTCATAAACATTTAATTCTTCCACATTTAAAGTGGCTATCAGCGATTTCAGTTCACAACAGTTCATAATAATTGGCTGAACTCTTTCTACATCCCGACAGCCATCAAATAAAGTAGAAGCATTGAGAAAAATATCTGGGCCTCTGTGGCCGTCCTAGATGCTGTAAATGGACACAGAAATTTTTCCCTGTACCCGCTTCTTATCAGCCAATCACCTTGCACATTCCTGAGGCTCTTAGTCAGAAGTGAGGGGGCGAATACTTCTGCAGTGTTTTTATTTTAAAATGTAGCTAGCACTTGCTAATGTTCGCCCAGTATCTCAATGTTGTCATGTTCACTGTTCCATGTTTTGAGATTTTAACTGATTCAGATTTTATTTCAGATGAAATGGATAGTTTGAAATTAATCTACTCGGGTCTCTCATCTTTCCCAATAATGAATACTGTATTCTTTCACAGAGGATTAATGACGGGCAAAGAAAAGCCCCCAGGATGTCCATCTGACACTTAAAATGACATTCACTTATTTTGTCGTTATCTCACAATATGACAGTACCATACATTCAAAAACCACTTGCGCAGCATTGTCAAAATGTCAATGGACACTGCTCAAGAGGGAAATAAGGGGCATGTCTAGCGTCTCCCAATTTCAATTAAATCCGCTAAACTTTAAGTATGCAGTGTGACTCACTGAATCACTAGTATCAATGACATGTCACTGTCAGCGAGGGCGCTGGCGTTTTCAGGAAGTTTCATTTCCTTTTTTCGTTGTAACATTTAGCATTTGTGCGGTCTGGAGACTGTATAGCCTATCCCTATCCCATTAACTTATCTTTGCGTCTGAGAGCAAACATTCCTCTAATCAAAACTTCCTCCTTCATTCTAGTGATGAAGAAAAGTCCATTAGTGACATCCTGAGTACTTTATTCCCCCCTAATTATGGTAGGAATGTTCCTTATTAACTAGATCGGATATTAAGGCACCAAAGACACTTTGTGGTGGGCACTGCTGCCTCACAGAAAGAGGGTCCTTGGTTTGATCTCAGCCATTCTGTGTGAAGCTAGAAGGTTCTCCTCAACTTTCTAGGTGTTTCGCGTCACAGTCTAAAGATACTAAGTCTGGTGAATTGGGGACTCTATTAGGCCATAAGTATAAATGAGAGTCTAAGCGATCTGTCCAGGGTGTTTCTCTGCCCAGTGCATGCTGGGATAGACTCCAACCACGATCCTAATTCCGTTGGTCTAGAGAGCAGTTGAAGTCCATAATTGATAAGTGTGTTTTCGTGGTGCTTCTTTTTCAGTCTTGTTCAACATGCATGACACCGACAATGATGGCACCATCACATTGGAGGAGTACAGGAAGGTAAGACCACCTGCAAAGGCACCAAGGCAAGTTAACGTTGGAAGTTGGGCGGCACAGTGGCCCAGTAGTTAGCGCTGTCGCCTCACAGCAAGAAGGTCCTGGGCTCGAACCCTGGGGCTGGCCAACCTTGGGGGTCATCCCAGGTCGTCCTCCGTCAATTTGACTTTATTTTCAAAAGACGGCCATGTTGTTCTCTTTCTAGGTAGTAGAGGAGCTTTTGTCCAAAAGCGGATCAATGGGCCAAGAGTCTGCGAAAGCCATCGCAGACGCTGCCATGTTGGAAGTGGCGAGCACGAACGTACCTTATATGGTAATAGAGTGATTACTGTCTCGGCCCGTTATAATCAATACGTCCATTCACATATAATGCATTCATTCACATTGACAGGTTTTCAAGTTAACGCAGTAAATACTCGTGGGTTCATGTGTCACTTCTCCGTCATTTCAGGAGCCAGACGAGTTCTATGAAGGGATTACGTTTGAGCATTTTGTACAGGTATGGACAACCCCAAGTTAATGAAACTGTTAACTACCTGAAGTGCCCATCCAAACAAGTCTTTTTAGCTGATAGGGTGATATTGTCACAATCACCGTGCATCTTCTTCCCACCTTTCAGATTTTAAAAGGCCTTGAGATGGAGTCAAGGATGCACATCCGCTTCTTGGATGTGGACACCCCAACAATGAGATGTGGAAAAGGATCGTCTTAAAGGAATCTTGCTCCTTTAGATGCTTTTTGTCGGTGCTGTTTTCAGAAGAACCCCACCAGCCTTCCTTTGGAATAAATCCAAATGATTTTTGATATTTGAATCATAGATATTTTCATACAGAGAAATCCAGAGGTGGCCTTATGATGGCAAAATAATGCCAACAAGGACCGGTTAATTTTCTTTTGGCTACTTTAAAAAGTCTTTCTGGGCATCTGGGTAGCGTAGCGGTCTATTCCGTTGCCTACTAACATGGGGATCACCTGTTCGAATCCCCGTGTTACCTTCGGCTTGGTCGGGCGTCCCTACAGACACAATTGGCCGTGTCTGCGGGCAGGAAGCCGGATGTGGGTATGTGTCCTGGTCGCTGCACTCATGCCTCCTCTGGGAGAGGGGGAACTGGGGGGAATAGCGTGATCCTTCCACGCGCTACGTCCCCCTGGCGAAATTCCTCACTGTCAGGTGAAAAGAAGCGGCTGGTGACTCCACATGTATCAGGGGAGGCATGTGGTAGTCTGCAGCCCTCCCTGGATTGGCAGAGGGGGTGGAGCAGCGACAGGGACAGCTCGGAAGAGTAGGGTAATTGGCCAAATACAATTGGGGAGAAATAAGGTGGGGGGGGCAGGGGGAAAAGTCTTGCTAATGCCCACAGGTTTTTAAGGTTTTCATAGGTCCTGGGTGAAACATTCAAACATTTAAGGGAAAATTAAGTTCTTTGCAATCAAAAGGCATAATTTCAAAAGGCCATACCTTTTTGGGTTTGCTGTGTTTTTCTTGTAATTTTTTCATTAAATTTATTCTCATACACAACTGTTCATTTAGACGTGGCAATACTGTCAAAAAAATCTTCCGTAACATGATCCAACACTAACCAAACTCTGGCCGTGCTTACATACTACTACCTCTGTATATTTTCCTTTATTCCTGGCAGTCACCTCCATGTAACTCCATGAAATGATACCACCCAGTACTGTACCATGAAGCTGTCGTCTCCCTCTTGCTTAAAGGCATGGCCAGTTATGAACAGTCATGTCAGTCATGTTGTGTGGCACGGTTCATCTCTTATGGCCCACAAATGCTAAAGACACAATGAGAGCATTAGAGGACCCAGACAGTCAATGGATTTGCAATGTGAAATCAATATCTTTGTCTTACGCAGGTCTCCGACTCAAACATGACACCTTTTTTAACGTGGTGCTAAAATAAAACTTTTTTAATGGAGAGTATGCAGCACCTATTCATGAATCTTCCTCTTCTTTAAGGCAGCAACTCTTGTTTCTGTTGTTTGAATTGTTGGGAGTTATTAAACAGAAACAGTGATTCAAGTTCATTTTCTGTTGTTTAATTCTGTTGCAGAATCAAATGAAAATCCCCTTCTCCCCAATTGTAATCGGCCAATTACCCTACTCTTCACATCCGGCTTCCCACCCGCAGACACGGCCAATTGCGTCTGTAGAGACGCCCGACCAAGCCGGAGGCAACACAGGGACTCGAACCGCCGACCCCCGTGTTGGTAGGCAATGGAATAGACCGCTATGCTACCCAGGCGCCTCAAATGAAAATCATGAATGTGAGGCAAATGGAGAAATTACATCATCCATTCTTCATCTTGCATGTGTTGTGCCCAACTGTACAGGTTTAAAACCAGATACCTAAGTATACCGTAACTTTTTGTATTAAAAGAAAAAAAATAGGGAGTGACAATTAGAGATTTAAAGAAGTATATACAACGATGATAGATTACAAATCTAATAAAGATATAATAATCTTTTCATTTTAAACTAGGAGGATGAAAGAAAAGGGATGAGAGTGGTGAGGGTAACAATTTGGCAGGAAAAACTACCTGCAACTGGAGCTCTTATACAAGCTCTACTGTCCATTTACACCTACACACTCACATACAAACACTAACACACACACACACACACACACACACACAGAGCTGGGCGGTGGGGGTGCCGCGTGTCAGTGGGCGGGGTGTGAGCCAGACAGCGTGTCGTAAGGCACTGCCAGGCTGATGTTGTAGTTGTAACCGTAAGACTCGTCGTAGCTGGAGCGGCAGATGGGGAGAATGTGGTCCTGCGAGGTGGCGTCCTCGGAGAAGTCATAGTGGCAGATCACCCCCCTGTGCCTGGAATGATTAGGAAACATTCACGTCGACAGTAAGGGCAAAGGTGAACGCTGCTTAACTTCTGCCCCTTAGTGGGGAAATCTACAGTAAGGACAGACATGTGAGTAAAGTCATTCACTGAGCAGAAAGCTGTACTGGTATTGCAAGGTCCTTCCTGAAAGTGTCAAGTAATGCATTTGATGCCGCCCTATAAACTGATCTTTGGCAACTGAAGTTTGGAAATCCTGGTAAAGGATTGGGTTACACATGCTAAATAGGTTTTACTTAATAGAATATACAAATTTAAATATTTTTTTGGGGGGAGGGAGGATTTTTTTCGCCCCAACTGTACTTGGCCAATTACCCCACTCTTCTGAGCCGTCCCCATCTCTGCTACACCCCCTCCGCCGATCCAGGGAGGCACTGCAGACTACCACATGCCTCATCTGATAAATGTGGAATCGCCAGCTGCTTCTTTTCACCTGACAGTGAGGAGTTTCACCAAGGGCACATAGCACGTGGGATGATCACGCGCTATTCCCCCCAGTCCCCACCCCCGAACAGGTGCCCTGACCGACCAGAGGAGGCGCTCTAGTGAAGCAAGCAGGACACATACCCACATCCGGCTTCCCACCCACAGACACAGCCAATTGTGTCTGTAGGGACGCCCGACCAAGTCGGAGGCAACACGGGGATTTGAACCAGCGATCCCCATGTTGGTACGCAACGGAATAGACCGCCACGCTACCCAGATGCTCCGAGATATGGTTTTTGAAGGCTTGAACTAATGCCCCATAGGACTGTGCTAAAAGCCAGTGAGAAGACTCGGCAACAGTTTTAGTTTCTCAGCACTGAAGTCTTCAGTTTCTGTCTGTATGTTTCTAAATGATGCCCGACAACATTTTAATGAGAGCTAGTTAAAAAAAAAAAGAAAATAAAAGTTAATCTATCCTTTAAGCATACTTGGAGTAAACTTTAGAAAAGTCACACATCTCCCTGTTTATGGGAGTCCATGTGCATGACAAGAAAACATCAAAAATAAAATCATACAGGTGGGTTGAATAGGATGAACAAGATGGCGACGAGTCTGCATATGGGCAGGAGGTTGAGCGGCTGGTGCTCTGGTGCAGTCAGAACAACTTGGAGATGAACATGCTCCAGACTGTGGAGATGACAATGGACTTTACCACACACTCCTCAAAACTGCTCCCTCTCATAATATCCAACAGCCCCGTGTCAACCGTGGAGACCTTCAAGTTTCTGGGAACTACCATTCCCAAAGACCTGAAGTGGGAGACCCATATCAACTCCATCCTCAAAAAGACCCAGCAGAGGATGTTTTTTCTGTGAAAATTGATGAAATTTGGTCTGCCACAGGAACTGTTAAGCCAGTTCTACACCGCAGTCACTGAATCTGCCCTGTGCACATCCATCACAGTCTAGTTTGGAGCAGCAACAAAACAGGACGGGAACAGGAAAAAAAAAATCACTGGCGCTCCCCTGCCCACCCTGCAGAGCCTGGAAACGGGTGGGCAGAATCAGCACAGACCCCCACACCCAGGTCACAGTCTGTTTGACCTCCTACCCTCTGGCAAGCGCAACAGAGCAATGGGCACCAAAACCACCGGACATAAGGACAGTATTTTTTCCCCCACAGTCCATCTCTCTCATGAACACTTAACAGTATGGTTCAATAATGAACACTCATTGTGTAAATATGACACTTTATAAGTAGCCCCCCTCCGGTCAAGATGTCTCACCTACATATCTACGATGTGAACTACCTCTTTAAACCTGATGTGCAATAAAAATGTATATACACATACAGCTGCTGTATACGGGTTACAAATTATTGCATTCATTGCTGTGGTTGTAACATAGGTATATAATATTGTATGTAGTTGTAAGGTGGATATATAGTGTATACTTCTGGTACACAAGCTAATATAGTGTAACATAGTGGGAGTACATAGCATTTTATATGGGCATGATATGTTGAGGAGTTGTGGTATGGTATATGGTATAGTGTATGGGTAATATAGTATCTAAGCAATATGGTATAATACATGGGCATAGGTTGATTACTCAACCATAACAAAACTCTATAGTAGCAACCTACCTGTTGTGCATACTACATGCTTGCCTCCAATGTCCTGTTGTTCCATTTATTTCTTCTGTTTTTTTTTCTCTTTTTTCTTTGCCCTTTTCTCATTTTCTTTTTTTTGTGCAAGTGATGTCTGCAAGTGCTAGAAGCTTCTGTTTACCGGAGTCAAATTCCTTGTGTGCATAGATAGGCACGCTTGGCCGATAAAGTTGATTCTGATTGCCACTGGAGAAATTTCTAAATTTGTGTTTCCATTGCACAATCTTTTTATTGACGCAGTGAATTTTCCGCATCAAACGCACATCATGTTTTTGTGTGCAAAAATTAGGATTTTTTTTCAAAAGTTGGCATTTTCGCTCTGCTTTTTTAATTTGCAACCTCAAAACTGGCAGGAAGAAAGCTTGGTGGAAACACACCTACTATCTCAGGACTACTCAGAACGCAGCTAGAAACCTTGTAGTACATCAGTCACGCTTGTCAAGGCACAAGGAAACAATCGGCCCACTGAGTTGTTTCTGACACCGAGATGACATTGTCTACAACCAGCGTGTCGGGGAATAAGTGTTTGTGGCTGGCAGGGAGAGAGAGAAAGAGTAATTGATGGATGAAAGACCTGCGGTGAGCCGTGAGGTCATCATCGGTGATGCAGGCCCCCCGAGGAGACTTCTCATCTGGGATGTTGGCGGTCACCAGGGTGCTTGTGTTGAAACGCACATGCCTGACAGGATGCCTGCAAACAAGACAAGACAGACGTGAAAAAATAACATTTAAATTAACTTCAGAGGCCAGTATTAAATGGAGTCTATGTAGTACGAGCCATTCCATCTCGTACTCAGTCACAAAAAAACTGGTACTTCTTTCTGCAGACTAGTCACTATTCTGCCAGACAGAATTTTAATTGTACAGCTGTAGATCACAGTCACAGAGGGCTCTATAGTCACATAGTGAGAAACAGCTTAATGTTTAGCAGATTAGATTTACAAAAGTCACAAAAGCTCCAAAAAAATAGATGCTAGTTCTGAATTAATAGACAGTAATTGCTAATTTTTCAATAAATTAATAAGTTTAAGATTTAATTAATAATATATAATATAATAATAATTAAAATAATTAAAATAATAATCTTAATTGATTTTCACTAGTCTCTTTTCTGTTTTGAGAGTAAAATGATATTTCTTGTACTTATTATATAACAATAATGACAATACATTTTATTTGTGGGTGCCTTTCAGAGCCCTCAAGGACACCTTACAGAACACAATAAAAAACAAGCAGCACTGTATCAGACAGCATAAAATCAAAACAAGCAGAGTAGACAATAAAAAGTTAACACAACAGATAAGTATAAAATCAACATCTGCACAACACTCAATGAAGCGTGGATCAGACTGAATATGCCAGTTTGAAAAGGTACATTTTGAGATGGGATTTGGAAGTTGAAAGAGAGTCAATGTTGTGAATGTCTTGTGGGAGAGAGTTCCATAGGCAGGGGGCAGAATGACTGAATGCTCCAGACCCCATGGTAGTCAAGGGGGCCGATGGTGTAGTAAGTTGGAGAGCAGAAGAGGATCTGAGAGCGCGGGAGGGCATGTGGATATGAAGGAGTTCAGAAAGATACGAAGGAGCTAGGTTATTAAGGGCCTTAAAGGTGAGGAGCAGGATCTTGAAGTCAATACGGTATATAACAGGGAGCCAATGGAGTTGCTGAAGAACAGGAGTGATATGATCTATGTAAGAAGTTCTGCTGATGATACGGGCAGCTGAATTCTGAACCAGCTGAAGTTTATGAAGATATTTGAGGGGAAGACCAAAGAGGATAGAATTACAGTAGTCAATACGGGATGTAACCAGGGTGTGAGTCAGTATGGCGGTGCTTTTAGGTGTAAGTGACAGGCGATATGCTGTAACAAATGTTATTTTTATCACCCGTAAAAGTTGTTTCGTGTGACATATCTCATATTCCTTAAGATAATACATGATTCAAACAGCAATGTCACACAACCATCTTGGTATGCTTCACTGATACTGATATCTTTACTATATTTTCAAATGGGGTGAATATCCTTACACAAGTCCAGACAATCAATTAAAATAATACGCTAACTTTACTGCTATAGAATGTCTTGCATAAGAATACAATGCAATGCACTTTACATGAGATCAAGTTACAAATGAGGAAAGAAATAAGACAGGCCTTTACTTATACATAAGCAAGGCTCAGCGTTTTCGGTTTTTACCAGTTTTCATCGAAAAATACCCAGATTTTTTAAAAGGAGCAGATCGGTTTAAACTGATTTTCACCCGGATTTTATGTTTCCACGGATCCAAAAGTTGTTCCTGTTCATACGAGGTTATGTAACAGTGTCCTCTTGTCCTCTTGTGGCGATATTCGGCATGTTGGATGGCTTTGAAAAATAAAAACCGAAAACGCTGAGTCTTGTATGAGAGAGCGGGGTGTGTGTGAGGTATAAGAGCGGGTGTGTGCGAGCGCCATGTGCCGAGGTGAAAAAAATTCCGCATACAAATGTTGACAACAATCGTAACATTAATTACATTATGCCACTGTAGTGGTAGGTGGCCATTAAACAATGACTGTAGTGACTAACCACCCACCTAATAAGCAACCAACTATTTAATGTCAAGTATCACATTTTTGACCAAGCAAAAGAACAACATATACTACTACTACTTTTGGCTGCTCTCGTTAGGGGTCGCCATAGTGGATCATCGGTTTCCATCTCTTCCTGTCTTCTGCATCTTCCTCTGTCACACCAGCCCCCTGCATGTCCTCCCTCACCACATCTATAAACCTCCTCTTTGGCCTTCCTCTTCTCCTCTTCCCTGGCAGCTCCATATTCAGCATCCTTCTCCCAATATACCCAGCATCTCTCCTCCACACATGTCCAAACCATCTCAATCTTACCTCTCTTGCTTTGTCTCCAAACCATCCAACCTGAGCTGTCCCTCTAATATACTTGTTCCTAATCCCGTCCTTCATCACTCCCAATGAAAATCTTAGCATCTCTGCCACCTCCAGCTCCATCTCCTGTCTTTTCGTCAGTGCCACTGTCTCCAAACCATATAACATAGCTGGTCTCACAACCATCTTGTAAACCTCCCCTTTAACTCTTGCTGGTACCCTTCTGTCGCAAATCCCTCCAAACACTGTTCTCCACTCTGCCTGCACTCTCTTCTTCACCTCTCTTCTGCACGCCCCGTTACTTTGTACAGTTGACCCCAAGTATTTAAACTCATACACCTCCGTCACCTCTACTCCTTGCATCTTCACCATTCCACTGTCCTCCCTCTCATTCACGCATATGTACTCCATCTTGCTCCTACTAACTTTTGTTCCTCTTCTCTCCAGTGCATACCTCCACCTCCCCAGGCTCTCCTCAACCTACACCCTACTCTTGCTACAGATCACAATGTCATCCATGAACATCATAGTCCACTAAGACTCCTGCCTGATCTTGTCCGTCAACCTGTCCATCAGCACTGCAAACAAGAAAGGGCTCAGAGTCGATCCTTAATGTAATCCTACCTCCACAATGTATACTTCTCCATCAACATTTTCAAAGCAAACATCACATCTGTGGTGCTCTGTCATGGCATGAAACCATACTGCTGCTCTCTAATCATCAACTCTCCTCTTAACCTAGCTTCTAGTACTCTTCCCCATATCTTCATGCTGTGGCTGATTTATACCTCTGTGGTTGCTACAGTTCTGCACATCGCCCTCATTCTTTGAAATTGTTCCCAGTATCCTTCTTCTCCACAGAAGAAAAGAACAAATGAGTCAGAATAAAAAGGACAGTCACTGTACTCAGGCAGACATGTTTTTACAGCACTCTAGCTAAAATGTGTGGTATGGTTCCCCTATTTGCAATGCAAACTTGACACTGCTTATGTTTCAGGAGCAGGTCATTTTCTCCACTGAGACAATGTGTGTAGGTGGCATGTGCAATGCAAGAAATGAGGCGGTTAACAAATATTTTTGTGAGAGAGTACATTTTCTAATTAAACTAGTCAATTGTTAAAAATTTCATACTGTGTCTGGAAATTATGGTACGGGTCACAGCTAAGTGCGTGTATGTATTCATGTACGGATGTGTATTGATGAGTAGTTTCAGGGTGAGATTTTGACCCAGGCTAGGGTACTGTATTTTCCTGACTACAAGTCGCTTTTTTTTGTACTCGTCTGGCTGGTCCTGTGATTTATATTCCAAAGCGAATTAAACAATGTAATTTTGTCTGGCGAATATACTGCAATTTAAACTAAGGCCACTACATGGCACTGTTTAATCTTGTGACTCAAAAATATTGTAACACCATATAAATGCGACTTATACACTGAAGCAATGTTTTTTTTTTCCTCGCAACAATGTGTTTTTTTGCTGAGAGCGACTTATACTCCGGTGCGACTTGTAGTCCAGGAAATAGTCAAGTTGGGGTCGGGGTCGACCTCGGTTTGTAATCAACATCAGGGCTAGGGGATGGGGGGGAGCTTCCGTCTCTCACCTGTTGTGCATCTCCCACAGCTTGGCCCCCATCCTCATCTCCCACACACAGACCAGCCCCTCACCACCGCCGCTCACGATCTTCCAATCATCTGCCTGCACTGAGGTCACGCCCAGGTGGTGGGCGTACAGGGACGCCACAGAGGAGCCGCTGCGTAGATCGAACACCCTCACCCTGTGAACCAACGAACAGAGAGGGGTAGGTGTTAAACATCACAATGAGAAATTCTTCCTTTGGATTTGAAAGATGGTAAGACACAAGGGAAACATAGTGTCTTGTCATCGTCTGTACATCAGAGGTTGAAGTTTAAGAGTTACGGTGCTTTCTAGGGAAAGTTACTATTTTTGCAACTTTGCCACTGTTGTTATATCCATCCATGCCTCTCTAGACAGTCAGATAGACAGATAGTTAACAGTGTGGTGCAGCACCTGTTTCTTTCCCTCAACCACACACTTCCTGTTTACGTCCTGGTCACTGCAGCGTAAAACTCACACTATGCAGCAGCCACAGCAAATACATGAACGAGTACATTCATTTCCAGACACAAGGACACCATTCTGTCTCTTTCTTTTTTTAAGGAGGCGCTACAAAGAGCAATGTCCTCGAGTCAAGAGTTCACTGAAAAATTAAACTCCAAACAGATGTTCAGCCTAGAATGTTCTTGCATTCGGTTTATTCATCATGGTCTTAAGACATCCACCTAATCATTCAAGCCCACACAGTCGGTGACAACACCAAACTTGGAAAATGCTTAAAACCCTCTGACAGCTTTTAAATGGTGTGGTTCTCATTATTAATAATGGACTGCATTTATATAGCGCTATATCTGGACACCTGAAGCGCTTCACATTGAAGGGGGTAACTCACTTCAACCTCTACCAATGTGTAGAACACATCTGGGTGATGCACGGCAGCTATTTTGCACCAGAACGCTCACCACGCATCAGCTTGAGGTGGAGAGGGAGGAATCATTGAGCCAATTAAACAGGGGGATGATTAGGTGGCCAGACCGAGAGAACCAGGTTGGGAATTTTGCCAGGAAACTGGGGGACCCCCTACTCTTTGCATAAGGGTCATGGGATCTTTAATGACCACAGTGAGTAGTAGTATGTGATATCTGATTTAAAGTTGAACTACCGTACTATGGACCCTGCACTGACGTGTTTTACTATGTGCTTTGTGAGGTGGGATGAAAGCTAAATTGATCTAAACTGCTAGAAATATAAAATCAATCTATATATATATATATACATAGATAGATATGTCCACAGGATGTTGCAATGAAACCTTCGATGTAGCCTGTCAGGCTCGACCCCATCATGTCGGTTCAGGCTCAGATTATTTCATTACTCCAGCGGGTTTGACAGGGTTGGGCTCTGCACCGCGGTGGATAAACGAACTAGAACCTGGAGTTGAACTTGTATGTGCAAGCGGGCGGGGGCTCATCTGCTGTTGTGGGTTTATGTGTGTCAGAAGTTACAGACCAGGTTAAAAAAAAAAACTAAACCCAGAGGAGGCTTTGGGACACACGTGCCTTTACAGTTCAAATGTGATGTGGACAAATGCGTCCCAGACCACCTCCGAATGTGGCCTGGGCGATCAGATCTCAGGACGCTCTGAGGACGCACTGGGTGCATTCACACCTGTACTTAGGCCTGTCCACTTGTGACCAGATCCCCCACAACGCCTGTCAGTACCAGGTGTAAACAACCCCTCACTCTCCCTTGTTGCCATTGTGGCCCCACCGCACAGCGGTGTCGCCCTGGAACACGCTGGAGCCGTCAGTGTTGTGCGCTTTTGCGACGCTTGGAAGGGCAGTTTTTAGGAGGCTCATTGGCAGCAAGTGAAAAGTTTGCGAGTTTGTTTTTTTAAAAAAAAAATTTTTATTCACACCTCTGGCTAACTCTGTCCTCTCTCCCTCTCCGATACACAAACACACAAGGCGCACACACCTGCATGTACAACTTTTCCACTCAAGCGATGGTGGCAAAAACAAAGCACTTGGTACTGCCTCCTCCTTTCACAGGGCTTTCAGAGGCTTTGTTTTCCAAGGTGAACCAGGGAGAAAGAGAAAGAGAGAGAGAGAGCGACTGAGAGGAGAAACCAAGGTGTGAATAACCTGCACACTGAATAGCGTCTCTTCCTCTCACAGACTCTCTACACACCTGTTCTCTCTTGCAAGCTCTCCAGCATCCCTTGTTAGGTGTCATTGTGTATGGAGGAAGGTTTCCTAACAAGCTTGCTGTCGACTAAAGCTCCTGGCTAGATTTCAACCAGGGGGAGCCATTGGTGACTGTGGGGGGGACAAAATCTGGAGTTCGTGTGTGTATGTGTGTGCGTGGGGGAGGGGGTTTAACCACCTGGTGTGTTTATCCAAGTGTATGTGAGTATTTCTGATTATTTATAGTGCGTTGTGTGTGTGTGTGTGTGTGTGTGTGTGTGTGTGTGTGTGTGTGTGTGTGTGTGTGTGTGTGTGTGTGTGTGTGTGTGTGTCCTACCGCCTGTCTTTGTTTCCACACACCAGCAGGTGGGGGAGACTGTCTGTGAGGTTGAGGCATGTGAAGTCCCCCGGCGAGTTGCCCACACACACTGCCGACTGGCCCGTCTCGAGGCCATATACCTGGATCTGAAAACCGTGAGGACAGACACACACAGTATACTTTTAAGCGTCGGCGTCATCAACATCGGGCTTCTGGGGCTTTAACCGAGCCCCGAATCTTTCTGACAGAGGAAAAAAATCTACAGTCAGAATCAGAATCATGTTTATTGGCCATGTAGGTTTAGACATACATGGAATTTGACTCCGGTTTCGTGGCTCTCAGTGTACTTAACACAGAATAATAACACTACAAGTCAAGTCAAGTCAAATCAATTTTATTTGTGTAGCCCACTATCACAAATTACAAATTTGCCTCAACACTACAACACAACAATCTTCAGATATATATACACAAAGATTAATTTATACAGGTGAAATAAGAGATGATAAAGTGCAATTGTGCAGAGAATATATCAGAGATGCTGAAATAGATGTTAGCAGGCTACTTACATACATGCTGAGGTAGATGGACATGACAGAGCGTACCAGTATACGTACAATGTACAGTATAGTATATACAAAATGGTTGGATTTATATACAGTGTTAAGCATTCATTTGAATGACAGCCTGTGGAAAGAAACTGTTTTTATGTCTGGTTGTTTTGGGGTACAGTGCTCTGTAGCGCCTACCAGAGGGGAGGAGTTGGAACAGGTTGTGACCAGGGTGTGATGGGTCTGCAGTGATTGTTACCTGCCCGTTTCCTGAGTCTGGAGGTGTAAAAGTCCTGAATGGAGGGCAGGTTGGAACCAAGGATTTTCTCTGCAGACCTAACTGTCCATTGTAGTCTGTCCCGGTCCTGTTTGGTGGCTGAACCAAACCAGACAGTGATGGAGACAGACTGGATTATTGCAGTGTAGAACTGAATCAACAGTTCCTGGGGGAGGTTGAATTTCTTGAGCTGGCCAAGAAACTTCATTCTCTGCTAGGCCTTTTTGATGATTATGTCAATGTTGGATGCCCACCTTAGGTACTGGGAGATTGTGGAACTCACAAATCTGTAGGTTTTTACCATAGACATTGTGCTGTTGAGTATAGCGAGGGGGCAGTGTTGGGGGGGGGGGTCCTCCTGACATCCACTTTCATCTCCACTGTTTTGAGCATATTCAGCTCCAGGCTGTTATGGCCGCACCAGAGAGCCAGCTGATCAACCTCCCATCCATATGCGGATTCGTCACCATCCCGGATAAGGCCAATGATGGTTGTGTCGTCCGCAAACTTCAGGAGTTTAATAGACGGGTCACCTGAGGTGCAGTCATTTGTGTACAGGGAGAAGAGTAGAGGGGAGAGCACACATCCCTGGGGTGCGCCAGTGCTGATTGTCCGGGTGCTGAATGTGATTTTCCCCAGCCTCACCTGCCTCCTGTCTGTCAGGATGTTTTTAATCCACTGTCAGATGGGGGCTGGTACAGTGAGCCAGGTGAGTTTGGAGGGGAGGATATCTGGGACAATGATGTTGAACGCTGAGCTGAAGTCCACAAATCCACTGATCTGTTTGCTCGGTAGGCAAACTGCAGGGGGTCGAGTAGGGGGCCTGTGATTTCCTTCAGGTGGGCCAATACCAGTCTCTCAAAGGATTTCATGACCACAGACATTAGGGCAATGGGCCTGTAGTCATTTAATCCTGTGATATGGGGTGTCTTGGAGACTGGGATGATAGTGGAGCTTTTGAAGCAGGAGGGAACCTCACATAGCTGTAGTGATCAGTTGAAGATTAGAGTGAAAATGAGGGCTAGCTGGTCAGCACAGACTTTAAGACAGGAGGGTGACACGCCATCCAGGCCCAGTGTCTTCCTGGTCTTGTCTCTGGACGAGCTGGCACACATCCTCAACACAGATCCTGAGTGCTCAATCATCATGAAATGTAAATAATTTATTTCCCGGACTCCCCCAACTCTTGCTGCTGCCTGTTTGTGGATGTAGAGAGACTGAGGGCATAGACTGAGCTGAGTAACGTCTTCTTGTATACAAGCTCCGTCAGTCCATCTGGGGTCAGTTTTACCAGCTGGACGTAAAAAAATTAGGTTTGAGGCTTATGCCGGGCTTGAGATAAATATTTACACCTATTGCACCATCTAAAACGACGACTAGGCGCAGCTATGCCCAGCGTAAACGATGCACGTCCACGTCCACACATTCTACCGCAGTGATAGTTGCCACGCCATTCACAAACTTACGTTTACTGGTGCCAAAAAAATGACTGCTGAGTCGAAGAAACGAAAATTAAATTACTGAGCTTGTGAAACAAGAAAAAAAAATCCTTTAACTATACAGTAAGTATGCATATTTTAGTATGCAAACAAAACTAATAAGAAAAAACAAGACATCTGGAAGATGATTACAGCAACAGTCAATGAAACAGAGGGTGGAGATTAGGGAGTTGGACAGTCGACTAAATGAAGTAAACATGGAAAGACCTTCACAGCGCTCCAGTCCTATCTGTTACAAGTTGCAATTGCGGTGATAACTCGTCAGTTAATTCGAACAATACAGCCCGGCTGAAACAAATTCTCTTAATAAGTTCTCCATCTGCATATATAGCAAGAGGACTGGTGTGGTCTCTCAATACTCTTTCACGCCTGAAAGCCCACTGATCAAATAGCTGGTATACAGGGCCATCACGGTGGGGTCCTGTGCAAACTTGACATGCGAGGCCCTGCTCATTGACATGGATGCACCTGAATCGAGGTCACACGCATATAGCTATTCTAGTTCTACCGCACACAGCTATTCTAGTTCTACCGCACACAGCTATTCTAGCTATACTGCACACAGCTATTCTAGCTATCCTGCACACAGCTATTCTAGCTATACTGCATGTGTAATCTCAGTGCAATACATTTTTAACAAGTAGAATAATACACCCTCATCATGCACATCTCAGCTAGGGCTGTGCAATATGACAATATACGTCGCGTGACGATAGAAATGTCTATCGTTTCATATTAAGCTTTATCATTCATTTCGTTGTATCGCAAATCACACTCTTTACAGCAATATTTTTCATCATTTGGACGACCCTTTCCGCTCTCTGCACAGCCCGCACGCATGCAGGAAATTTGCATGAAGGCAATACAAACATGGAGGACAGTGGACGTAATGCAGAACAGGGTAATTCCAAAAAGAAGAACACTGACCAGCCAGGACAAAACGAGGAGCTTGTACCTAAAAGAGGGGCTACTTCTATCGTGTGGATGTGGTTTGGGTATGAAAAGGCTGACGTGGCGGTGGCGTAGCGGTCTAAGCATCGGCTTGGTGTCGATGCAGTTGCCCACTGGAGACTGGGGTTCGCGCCCCGGTCTCGTCAGATCCGACTATGGCCGGACTCGATGAAGCAGCAATCATTGGCAACGCTGTCTTCGGGAGGGGGGCGGAGTCGGCTTGTGTTCGTCATGTGAATGCATCTCTGTGTGTGTCGGGAAAACAGTGGTTCGGCTTGGATTCGCCTTGTCACGAAAGTGGGGAGGCGTCTCCTTCGAGACTGCCGGCCGGAGAGATGCAGTTGGCGAACGCATGCAATACGAGGGTGGGTGTTTGAATTAAAATAGGGATCAATTGGCCACTAAATTGGGAGAAAAAAGGGAAAAATCAGAAATAAAAAAAAAAAAAAAAAAAAAAAAGGCTGACGTGGACCAGAAAACCGTACTTTGCAAAATATGCTGCACACCGGTCCCCACAACAGACTCAAACACCACTAGCCTCTTTTATCGCCTACACAAGAATCATATCGAACAGTACAGAGAGATTCTACAGACAAGAGCAGCAAAAGCACAGTCGAGTACACTAAATCTACTACTACTTTCGGCTGCTCCTGTTAGGGGTCGCCACAGCAGATCATCCGTTTCCATTTCTTCCTGTCTTCTGCGTCTTCCTCTATCACACCAGCCACCTGCATGTCCTCCCTCGCCACATCCATAAACCTCTTCTTTGGCCTTCCTTTTTTTCCTCTTTCCTGGCAGCTCCATATTCAGCATCCTTCTCCCAATATACCCAGCATCTCTCCTCCACACATGTCCAAGCCATCTCAATCTTGCCTCTCTTGCTTTGTCTCCAAACCATCCAACTTGAGCGGTCCCTCTAATATAATCATTCCTAATCCTGTCCTTCTTTGTCATTCCCAGTGAAAATCTTAGCATCTTCAACGCTGCCACCTCCAGCTCCGCCTCCTGTCTTTTCGTCAGTGCCACTGTCTCCAAACCATATAACATAGCTGGTCTCACAACCATCTTGTAAACCTTCCCTTTAACTCTTGCTGGTACCCTTCTAGGGCTGTGCGATATCGCCATTTTTCAGACCAGTCATTGTCATTACAAGTAGCCTAGGGTCATAGTCACATCAGCACCAGCTAGCTTTACACACCTGCTCAGACACATCATCTCTGGAAGTGGTGCCAGAGATTCGCTGCAAAGACCGATCAAGTGGGTTCGTTTTTTAAAGGCACTAACAATTATCGAAAATGTTCTCTCGACACACACGACAAAAGCAGAAACCGCTTGCAGTGTATTCTGGCCGAGCGGATGGCAGACGACTCGTTATCAGGTCTGCTCAACATCTGGGCAAGACGGGTGAATACTTAGTAACCAGAGGATGGAGAAGCTTATCAACACAGCCTAGCACACCGTGAGCAGCCCTTCACTGCTTAAGAAAAGACGGTCACTCGAAAGAGTGGACACGGGATCCCAATATATCACCGATGAAGGCCAATGCTATAAAATAATGCTAAAATGTTACAAAAACGAATCAGTTGTATATAAGAATCAGTTTGATTTTACTTGACACATAATGAGGAAACAATCAGATGTAGAGTATTTTATACAATGAATAAATAACCAAAATTATGGAAAAAGTTGTTCTCATTTTTTGGCTGCCGGGCCAGCAAAAAGACAAGGGGGCCAGTAAAACTCATCTATTGGCCAAGTGGGCCAGCAGGGAAAAAAAATTATGCTGGACACTGCCCTGTGCGGTTGCACACTTTGGAGTCCATGCAACGGTTCTGCAAACACACACACGCCTTCACTTTGCATCAAGATATAATATATTTTACTGCCAATAGTAACCAATACACCGGTCTGCTGTCACATTGAAACAGAAGGCTGCCACTGAAGTCACACGGATCCATTTAAAGGGATTCAATCCCACATTCGAGCATTCAGATAGTGTTCAAATATGATTTTGTAGCACAAAGAACACAATACAAAATTCAACAGGATTTCTAGATGTCATCATACTCTTGCTGGTTTTGGAGTAAGAAGAGGAGCAGATGCTGAGTATACAATTCATTCTGAGAGGAAGACAGAATGAGAACACTCAAGCAGACTGGTTTGCTTTACACACCTGGTCCAGATTTGCTCAGATTTGGGGGGAAAAGAACAATGAAGGAAATTGTTCTCGCCTCGAGAACAGTAACACCTCAAGAGATAAGCCACACAAAAAAAAAATCATTTCATGGTGAGCTGTTCCCCTCTGCAGTGACGGGCTTTCTTTGTACATTTAGAAAGGGGCAGCTGGCTGTCATGCAGCCATAGAGACTACAAACACAGAGAGAGAGAGAGAGAGAGAGAGAGAGAGAGAGAGAGAGAGAGAGAGAGAGAGAGAGAGAGAGAGAGAGAGAGAGAGAGACAGCGAGACAGAGAGACAGAGACAAACAGACAGACAGAGAACAAAATGAATAAAACTCAAGTGCAGGAAAAAAAACAAGTTCTCTCAGTGGAGATGCACTTCTATTCAAGTGATCCTTCCTATATAAAATTAACAGACAAACAACCTAACTGCAGACTTGTGTGTGCACATATGCACTCACCCACACATTTGTGCACACACACACACACATACACACACAACACAGTGTGTGTGTGTGTGTGTGTGTGTGTATGTATATATATATATATATATATATATATATATATATATATATATATATACTATATATGCATCTACAGGCCTGGAATGACTGTATATTAGATGTGCCATCGTATCATGTTTTTATTGTCACCTTGTAAACTAGTCAAGGCTTTTCACTTTACACCGACCTTTGGCCAGGTGTAAGGTTTAGTCTCAGGTGTAGCACTACGCCTAGGTGGTGCAACAGGTATTAATTCTATGTAGGGCTTAAGGCGCATTTTATGTCTAACTGGTGCAACCAGCCCCAGCAGCCCTCTTTTAGCATGGACACATGGCGTGCAAAAGGTAAGGTATAAACCAAAGTCCCACTAGCCCTGTACTGCCCCTAGATTGTAGAACCACAGTTTTTATTAACTAATGTAGCGAAGCAGTTGGAAATATTCCTGAAATTCTTATATACAGCACAATTCATAAGATTGTTTTGTGAATATGAAAAGCATGTTAGGGGAACAATGCTTAAAGTAATAGTAATTTGTCATGTATACATATATGACATGAGTTAAAGGATATAGGCTACTTGGGGATTTGGTAACACAACCTGGAGAAAAGCTAGATAGTAAAAACATCTGATATTCCCTAAATGGTTATATATTCAACCTACTGTCATCATGCTGCTGAGTTTTTATTTTATTTATTTTTTATTCCCCCCCCCCTTTTTTTTTTCTCCGCAATTGTATCCGGCCAATTACCCTATCCTTAGCCACAGATGGTCTGGGGCCCAGACCTCGTCAACTGCTAGAAATACCCCTGTTTCTAGGTCTGACATTCTATGAAGTTACAAGCATGTGAATCTTAAAGTTGCTGTAGATGCTTGTGAGTTGGGACAGGTTCGAGCCACCGACACACGTGGCTCCACAATGGGATGGTATCACGCCCCGAGCCATAACCTATGTCCCATTGGGACAAAGGTTAAAAATGGCTCGGGGAATTTGATCTAATCTAATTTAATCTAATGATTAGATTAGAATGGGCTGCATGGTGGCACAGTGGTTAGCGCTGTCGACTCACAGCAAGATGGTCATGGGTTCGAACCCCGGGGTTGTCCAACCTTGGGGGGGGGGGTTCATCCCAGGTCGTCCTCTGTGTGGAGTTTGCATGTTCTCCCCATGTCTGCGGTGGGTTTTCTCCGGGTGCTCCGGTTTCCCCCACCGTCAAAATGAAACATGCATGTTAGGGTTTATCCTCCTGTCTGTGCCCCTGAGCAAGGCAATGGGAAAAGAACTGGAGTTGGTCCCCGGGCGCAGCATGAAGGCGGCAGCCCACTGCTCCTAGCTACACAGATCACAGCTAGGATGGGTTCATTTGCAGTAACTGAATTCCCCCAAGGGGATTGATAAAGGAAACTTAATTACATTAGATAAACCCACAATCTGATTGAACACAGCGGGGGATATCAGGATACAACCAGTAGGAAAAACACAAATATAAAAGGAATTCGAGCAACATATAATAGATTAACACATGACACATAACATTCACTGACAAAGTAACACAAAAAAAGAGTTGTTTAAGAAAGATTAAGAGAAGGGATGACATGATCCTTGTGTGCACGTTGTGCAAACGCAGCAGTAATGCGGACAACATGGCAAGTCTCGAACAACTGGAGGATGCTACTAAAAGCGGGAATAAAACCTAATGAGTGGATAAACAGGGTTAGAAAACATTTGCCATGTTAAAGCAGTGTTTCCTGGGTAGTAGGCCTCTATCCTGGCATTGTAATAATAACAGAAGCAGTAAAATCAAGCAAACCCACTAACAATGCAGTTGCATTATGCAGTTTGTACCTGAATGTTGATCCCGACTGATCAGCGATGTGAAAAACTGGAAAGAAAAGCTGGCCAGAAACCTGGGGCTTTGGAGAGCCTTCAAACAATAACAAAAAACACTCAGTAGACCAAGCTCACGACTTATACTCTGTTTCGATCTGAACCACTCAGCAGCTTCTGATGACATGTACAAGTCATATTGCACTTCAAGAAACACGAAAAGTTACAGGTTGTACCACAAACCCACACTACTCCTTAACTCACTGAGTTTTTTTCAAATTAATCAAATTTTCTTGATTCTCTACCCAGGCCGCCTGTCTTACGTGAGCATTTTGGGGTCAATATTGTCTATAATGTTGTTGATGTAGAGTCGAGGTTTACTCAACTGTTGCGCTCATTTTATGTGGCTGTAGAAAAGGGGATCAGCTTAATCACTAAAATATGAAAGCAAGGAAAGTATAAATTGTGTTATGCAGAAAACAGCTTACTTTTAATACAGTTTTTGCAGGTTTTATTATTTCATGTCACTGCCCCCCCCCCCCCGCCAATACTCACGTTGCCTAACATTTTCTGAGGCAGAAATTCAACAGTGGCTCTCGTCAGGCTGTACATGGGTGGGTTGTGTCCCTCGCTGCTGGCTGGGGATTACTGTAACAGTCTGGCACAAGTACAAGCCTTTCAAACAACTTGAGCAACGCCACACGCACAAGCACAAACTTGTGTGTTCCACCTCTCAGGTGCACACGTATGCACATGCACAAACCGACCGACACCCTGTTGAATTCACTGTACTAAAACAACTGAATAATTCATACTATTATGTTTCCTCGAATGACCCTTAGTAGAAGTGGGCGTGTGGTGTGTGTGTGTGTGTGTGTGTGTGTGCCGTGTTAAAAGCTCCCACCCATCAGTAGCTCTGAGCCGGTAGACGGAGCACATCCTTTATTTCTTTTCATGTACACCCATCCATTCATCTGTACCCTGCTGAGGAGGGGGTGGGGGGTGGGGGTGTCCAGTCTATCCTTTGTAACCATCACTGTAGAAGGAAGTTCTGCTCGGCAACATGCTGTGAAAGCCAGGAGGGCTTGTGGCCTTGATAACCTAACTAGAAATTATGCCTCGCATAATTTGGGATAGTGGACCATGAACTTTGTCTCATTGTAAATTCAGCTTGCGTTTTTCTTTTTTCTTTTTGCAAGACTACCTGAAGTCATGCTTGCCAACTGCAATCTCACCCTCTGAGGTATTTCGTGGGCGCTAAATACCGCCAAGGACTACCTGGTCGATCGTCTGTTTTGGGCTCTCAAGGTCATCATAATACATGTGATAGTGAGGATAACGGTTACCAGGCAGACATGGTACCTGGTGTACGTTTATGATCTATGATATACACGAAGTGTCCAATCCTGCCAGTGCCCTTGAGCAAGGCATTTCACCACGCCATCCCGAGTCATTGCAAGTGGCCGCGGATGAGAGCGCCACCCTAATTCAAATTTATGCTCAAAGCATAATTAATTGGTAGGCATTGACACATAATTTAGACACATGCATGAGACAAAACATACAGTGCATCCGGAAAGTATTCACATGCCTTCACTTTCCCCACATTTTGTTATGTTACAGCCTTATTCCAAAAACGATTAAATTCCTTTTTTTTTCTCATCAATCTACATACAATAACCCATAATGACAAAGCAAAAAAGGTTTTGTAGAAATTTTTGCAAATTTATTAAAAATAAAAAACTGAAATGTTGCAAGTATTCACACCCTTTACTCAGTACTTGGTTGAGGCACCTTTGGCAGTGATTACAGCCTCAAGTCTTCTTGGGTATGAAGCTACAAGCTTGGCACACCTATATTTGGGGTATTTCTTCCATTCTTCTCTGCAGATCCTCTCGAGCTCTGTAAGGTTAGATGGGGAGAGTCGCTGCACAGCTATTTTCAGGTCTTTCCAGAGATGTTCAATGGGGTTTAAGTCTGGGCTCTGGCTGGGCCACTGAAGGACATTCACAGACTTGTCCCGAAGCCACTCCTTCGTTGTCTTGGCTGTGTGCTTAGGGTCGTTGTCGTGTTGAAAGGTAAACCTTCGCCCCAGTCCGAGGTCCTGAGCGCTCTGGAGCAGGTTTTCATCAAGGATCTCTCTGTACTTTGCTCCATTCATCTTTCCCTCGATCCTGACTAGTCTCCCAGTTCTTGCCGCTGAAAAACATCCCCACAGCATGATGCTGCCACCACCATGCTTCACTGTAGGCTGGTATTAGCAAGGTGATGAGAGGTGCCTGGTTTCCTCCAGACGTGACGTTTGGCATTCAGGCCAAAGAGTTCAATCTTGGTTTCATCAGACCAGAGAATCTTGTTTCTCATGGTCTGAGAGTCCTTTAGGTGCTTTCTGGCAAACTCCAAGCGGGCTGTCATGTGCCTTTTACTGAGCAGAGGCTTCTGTCTGGCCACTCTACCATAAAGGCCTGATTGGTGGAGTGCTGCAGAGATGGTTGTCCTTCTGGAAGGTTCTCCCATCTCCACAGAGGAATGCTGGAGCTCTGTCAGAGTGACCATCGGGTTCTTGGTCACCTCCCTGACCAAGGCCCTTCTCCCCCAATTGCTCAGTTTGGCTGGGCGGCCAGCTCTAGGAAGAGTCCTGGTGGATCCAAACTTCTTCCGTTTATGAATGATGGAGACCACTGTACTCTTTGGGACCTTCAAATCTGTACAGATTTTTTTGTACCCTTCCCCAGATCTGTGCCTCGATACAATCCTGTCTCGGAGGTCCACAGACAATTCCTTTGACTTCATGGCTTGGTTTCTGCTCTGACATGCACTGTCAACAGTGGGACCTTATATAGACAGGTGTGTGCCTTTCCAAATCATGTCCAATCAATTGAATTTACTACGGGTGGACTCCAATCAAGATGTAGAAACATCTCAAGGATGATCAGTGGAAACAGGATGAACCTGAGCTTAATTTTGAATGTCATAGCAAAGGGTGTGAATACTTATGTACATGCAATATTTCAGTTTTTTATTTTTAATAAATTTGCAAAAATTTCCACAAAACCTTTTTCACTTTGTCATTATGGGGTATTGTGTGTAGATTGATGAGAAAAAAATGGAATTTAATCCATTTTGGAATAAGGCTGTAACATAACAAAATGTGGGGAAAGTGAAGGGGTGTGAATACTTTCCGGATGCACTGTATATAACATCAGAAGTGGGGTGACACTGAAGTGCAAAATGAGAAGGTGGGTGGGAGCAGTCAACATCAGCACCTGTCAGTTGAAGAAGAGGTGCTGCTGGTAAAATGTCTGATGGCTTAGAGACAATGATGACCATCTGTTTTACAGTTTTGCAGCAGGCAGGATCTGGTTTTTTGTCTTTTTTTTTTTAAATGGTGCTGGCAACACTCATTAGGCAAAATTACTATTAAAAAACTGATGGGGGTGTCTGGGTGACGTGGCAGTCTATTCCGTCGCCTATCAACACGGGGATCGCCAGTTCGAATCCCCATATTTGCTCCGGCTTGGTCGGGCTTCCCTACAGACACAATTGGCCGTGTCTGCGGGTGGGAAGCCGGAAGTGGGTATGTGTCGTGGTCGCTGCACTAGCGCCTCCTCTGGTCGGTCGGGGCGCCTGTTCAGGGGGGAGGGGGAACCGGGGGAATAGCGTGATCCTCCCACGTGCAACGTCCCCCTGGTGACACTCCTCACAGTCAGGTGAAAAGCAGCAGCTGGCGACTCCACATGTATTGGAGGAGGCATGTGGTAGTCTGCAGTCCTCCCCGGATCGGCAGAGGGGGTGGAGCAGCGACCGGGACGGCTCGGAAGAGGGGGGTAATTGGCCAAGTACAATTGGAAGAAAAAGGGAGGGGGATGCAATTGACTGGGGGCATGTCCAGGGGTTTCCAACATGGGGTCAAAGGTGACAGAGGAGGAATAGACAAAAAAAATGGATGGATGAATGAATGAATATGACTAAATTGTACAACAGCCAAACACAGCCAAGAAGGTCAAGGGTCGATATAAATGAAATGAGAGCAACGCACCGGCTTAACCCAAATGAATGCGAGGAGAGAGAATTATGAAACCAGAACAGCTGCACTTTCCCTGGTCACAATTAGAGAGACTGACATCACCGCCTGCAGCTCGACAGCTACAGCAAACTTTCTGTATATACAAGTTACGATGATGTAATCTGATGTCGGGGCGTCTCGCCCCCCAATTAGCAATTAGCAGCCGGCGCGTTTGTCATCCAAATCAGACAGAACAAATGAGATGACCAGCCGCCAAACCAGCCCTTGAATAATTGAAATGATAACGAAATTAAACAAAGGGGACAGAGAGAGTAGGTAGAGGGACAATGGCGAGAGAGAGAGAGACAGAGAGAGAGAGTGAAGCATGATGTAAACTTTGAGAGGGTGCCAGCATTTTTTTTTTTTGTCTGTCCCCGGTTTGGGCCAAGCAGAGCCTTAATTGTGCAACGCCACGGGGCAAAGCCCCATTTGCACACTGGACTTTTAAATGACAGCTTGATGGGATTTGGACGGGGATGGAGTGGAGGGTGCTGAGGAAGAGGGGAGTGGGCCAAGCAGAAATGAGGTCCTGCCTTCTTTTCACAGAGAATCACTACAGTTTCAGTCAGGATGTTTGATTAAAGAGGTCTGGCTCACCAAACACTTTCACAAATTGTCATTGCTGGAGGCAGAGGAGCCATTTACTGATAATGTTGGGTGGGCATTTTAGGGATTGCCCGGGCAAGGTTTTCATAAATACACTTTGTGTCTTGGCAGAGTGGCATCATGACTAATTCAAAAAGATGAAAAATCGTTGCTAGTAGTGAAGTGATTTATCTGCTGTTGAAAGAAACATTTCGGGGGGCTTTGTGTCTAGCATCACTGTGCCAGGCCAGCTTGCCATTGCCTGCTCATCAGTAAACCCAGGCATCACAGTCTGGCAAGAGTGCAGGCTGATCTAACTGCCAGAGGAGAGGGGCATTAAATTTAGTTAATTTTCATGATGGAGATTGTCAGATAACACAGTACAATTCATGGTATTGTCAAACAACACTGTACTGTTGAAGTTTTTTTTTGGGGGGGGGGGAATTTCCCCCTTTTCTCCTCAATTGTATCCGGCCAATTACCCCACTCCTCCGAGCCAACCCGGTCGCTGCTCCACCCCCTCTGCTGATCCAGGGAGGGCTGCAGACTACCGCATGCCTCCTCCAATACATGTGGAGTCGCCAGCCGCTTTTCACCTGACAGTGAGGAGTTTCGCCAGGGGGACGTAGAACGTGGGAGGATCACACTATTCCCCCCAGTCCCCTTAAAAGAGTTTCATTCATCTTTTAACCTCCATCTATGTATTCATGCATCCATAACCCAGCTATCTAATTCATCTGTTAAGCATCCATCAATCAATCATCTATCTATGCATCAGCTAACAATTCTCCATGGCCATCTATCCATCCATCAAACTACCTGTTCACAGAAAGGTGAATCAGCTCATCTGGACACAACGTTTATTGACAGAAACGTTTCATCACTCACCTAAGTGACCTCTTCAGTCTAAACTAACTGCAGGTATCCCCACCCTTATAAACAATACAGCGGCATAACGACCGAAACCAACAATCGGTTTCATATGCAAATAGGCGTGACCATTAACTAGAGCAGGGATGGAGAACATGATCCAGAAAGGGTCGGTGTGGGGGCAGGTCTTTCTTACAACCGAGCAGTTACACACCTGAGTCTACAAATCAAGGTCCTTAGCAAAGGTTATTGGTTGACTAATAGAATCAGGTGTGTAACTGCTTGATTGGAACAAAGAACTGCACCCACACCGGCCCTTTCTGGATCATGATGCCCATCCCTGAACTAGAGTTTCAATGGCCATGTATACTATTCACAGAGGATTGGGGAATAGTTGCAATCCCATCACTGTCAGATGGCGACGGACATACTCTTAGCCAGCCCCTCACCCATCCACCCACCCCATCAGTTCAGGGATGGTCGTTCCCTCTTCACAGATTTTAAGAGTACATCGGTTGCCATCTCACAATGCTATGATTGCAACTATTCCCAAATCCTCTGTGAACAGTACACATTGCCATTGTAACTCTAGTTAATATTCACGACAATCTGCATATGAAACCGATCGTTGGTTTCGGTCGTTATGCCACTGTATTGTTTATAAGGGTGGGGATACCTGCAGTCAGTTGAGAATGAAGAGGTCACTTAGATGAGTGATGAAACATTTCTGTCAATAAACATTGTGTCCAGATGAACTGATTCACCTGTCTGTGATTTCCTTTCCTTTGATTGAGCATGCATAAAGACACTACCTGTTGAAAACTGATCCCTCAATCATCTCCCTGTGTGCTGTCCTGTCATCCATCATGCTGTACATCCATTCATTAATCAAACATCTATCAAACCACCCATCTATTCACCCAACCATCCATTTATTCAGACGCTCATCAGTGTGTCCACCAAAGGTCCGACAAACACTGGGAGTCCTGGTGGCTCAACCAGATGGTCGTGAACCACATGGGTTGCAATCCAAGCCAAGATCTCTCTCTCTCTCTCTCTCTCTCTCTCTCTCTCTCTCTCTCCCTCTCTCTCCTATACTTACAGTCTCTCTTTAATATGTCTAATGAAAGGAAACTTGGCAGATCAAATCTATATTTTTGAAGCGGAGGAATTGAATGTCATGTTTTATTGGGAACAGTCGTGTTGGTGCTACGTATTAGTAAAGTGGACAGATGATGAGCCAGCCTGCAGTGCCAGCTCACGGCGAGGGTCAAGCCAAGAGCTGGGCAGCTGCCCGGGCAGCCCAGATCCACTACCAAGAAGGGAACCACCCCCACACACACACACCTCTCTCTCTTTCTCCCAGTCACACATCGACAGGTTTTTCGTGAAACTTGACTGCGACAATACAGACACACCTGCTGACTGCCAGACAGATTGGAAGAGAGAAGAGCGCAGAGAGCCATTGTGAAACACAAACCCTGACAACATATCAGCTGCTAACAAACAGCAGACACAACCCCTAGCACATACAAACACACACCGAGTGATGACAAAAAAAAAAACAACAAAAAAACAAAACAAATGAACATGAGATGAGCTAGCAGACAACAAAGACACGGGTAAAAGAAACGAACAACAAAACACTCCAAGAGGATAAAGAACAACAACACAGTCATCAACCAACACCGGCCAAGCCAGTCGCTCCCGCAATGACCGATCTGTTTCACATTTTAAACTTAAAAAATTACACAAGTAATCGTATCTTAATCTTTTCTTAATTGACCAACAAAGAATATAGTAAATTAAAACAAAGACATTAAAGACCTGAGGTTCAAATCCAAATGCAATAAATAATAGAAACAATTTTCTGTCAGAAAAAAAGTCGGATATAACACCCCTGAGAGTCACCGCCGTGTATTTTGACAGCTTTTAATTAAAAATATGATCTCTTCTTCAAGAGGCTGCATCAAAAACGTAAACCCCCCCCAAAAAACAACAACAACCCAAAAACACTTGGCAGCACTAGTTTGCTGGCAAACTGTGCTTCCTCTTCGCAGAATGAAACTACCGTCAGGAGCGTGATGAGTGACAGACTTGGGCTGATTAAATTTTTCTTGAATATTTTAATTAGTGAGAAGCAGCGTGTATCAATTGGAGTGTGCATGACTTTCCAAAGTTTGCGGAGAGGATGTGTGATAAATCCATTAGCAGCAGACAGAACGGCGCTACTGGTGAAACGCGGCGCCATCCACATGGAAACACCGAGCAACCCCCGAGTAACACACTGCTCTGGGTTTTTAACTACGGATGGCTTAAAACCTGAAGAAAATGGTTTCACAAAAACTGATCTTACATCACCTTTGTGATGCAAGAGCCATCGTTTTCTACCCTTGGGCTTCTTTTTGTTTTATTTCTCCCACTCATCTGCACAGATCTGTACTTTTCCCTCTTTCACATGTAAACTAAACCGAATCAAACTAAGAATACCATGTGTCGTTGATCCCCAAAGGGTAAAAATGTGGCCCAACTCATGACATAACTAAAACCAGTATCCTCCCACCACAGCATCACAAATGAAACTGGAAGGGCATCCAGGTGGCGTGGCGGTCTATTCCGTTGCCTACCAACACAGGGATCGCCGGTTCGAATCCCCGTGTTACCTCCCGCTTGGTCAGGCGTCCCTACAGACACAATTGGCCGTGTCTGCAGGTGGGAAGCCGGATGTGGGTACGTGTCCAGGTCGTTGCACTAGTGCCTCCTCTGATCGGTCGGGGCGCCATCCTCACATGTGCTACGTCCCCCTGGCGAAACTCCTCACCGTCAGGTGAAAAGAAGCAGCTGGTGACTCCACATGTATGGGAGGAGGCATGTGGTAGCCTGCAGTCCTCCCCGGATCGGCAAAGGGGGTGGAGCAGCTACTGGGACTGCTCGGGAGAGTTGCTGGATACAGTTGAGAAGAAAATTCCTCCCCCAAAAAAGAAAAAAGAATTGAAACTGGAAACTGAGTAGCATTTTCTGCTACAGATGCACTTTAGATTGGACGTGTCTTCGGTTCTTTCTCGAACATGATGAACTGAATGCACACAGAGGAAGATCCATCTGATGTGGCATGGTGGTACGATACTTGATTGTTCATCGATATCCATCTGTGTGGATTCATTTCAGACGTGTCTGTTCAAATTACTTCCACGTTGTACGGAATAATCTTTTTCACGCCACCTTAGATTGGCAGGCAGTATTATCTGTTCCTCACTGCTGTTCTTTCCTCCGTCCACTGTGAGGCGCTTTGGTTGTGCAATGCAGGGTGATGTCAGTGGTCGTGGGTTGCCAAAGAGCTGTCTGTCACAGTGTGCCCAGGGGGAGAGCCCGCATTAAGGCCCCAATCCTCTAACCACTTTACACGGTCACTTAGGTAGCCCACAGCTGTGCCTGAATCAAATATAAAAACCCCAACAATGTTTGGACATAAGTGAATTTTGAAGTAGTCCTTTGTAAAATTTATTCCATCTTTGATGTGGCACAAAAGCTACTCTTTTGACGAGGCCTGGCCTTGGATTGAAGAAGCATGATGACAGCTGTATAATGGAGCTAAAGTTGTCCTCAGATCCCATCTGAATAGTTTGTGTCTCGGGTCTTTGTACTTACTAAGTAAAGGCATAAGCCTCAATTAGGTGCATGGGTCCCTTAGAAACGTGACATTATTGGAAGCAAACAGAAGCGGCTAGGGGAGCGACAGCTGATCAAAGAACTTTTTAAAGCTGTTGTAATTAGGGGCCGAGCCCAAGAGAACTTGCCGCTATTTAAGCTAGCTACTTCTGCTTCAGAGAAATCCCCCACGGGTACCTTATATTCATTTCTAAGGGGACCCAATACGAGAGAGAGCAACCCCTAAGAGATCTGTAGTAATTGGACTACTAAAAGACCCAGTTTATTATCTCAAGGTCCCTAAATACACTGGATAAGATGTGTTGAGGCCAGGAATTAATCTTTTTTTTTTTTGATATACCCCTTATATACCCCTGTAACTTATGGAAAGTGCAAAATTGCTAGAATTTGAACAAAGGGTAGGAGGAACACTGCTTCCTCAAAAAAAGGTTTAATTCATTTAGGAGGCAGCAGAAAACAAAGACTGGCATTTCGGCACATGGCCAATGATGACATTGGTGATGGCCACATGCCAGACTGCAGTCTTCTCTCCTCTCCCCCTTGATGAATTAAACTTTAAAACACAGACACAATCAAGAACATCCTCCCTTTTGTGAGTGGATGACATTTCGCTAAGTTACTGCAGAGCTGTGATCATCCTGGAGCATTTTGGCATCAACAAATCTGGTGAGACACTTCACAAGATGCAGTACTTTAAAAAAAATATTTTTTTGCAAACGTGAGAGGGAGTAACTGTTTTGTTATTGTGAAAATTTAATTTCAACTATGTATCGTCACACCTTGACAAGGAATTTAGAAAAAATATTAATTACTGAAATCACTTTACCCCATGCTCTGTTGATATCCCTCGATTTGTAGATACTCTTAACATTCTTCAATCCTCTATGTCTTCCTACTTTTATATTTCTTGATGTCGAGTGGATTTTAATTAGCGCATCCATCCAAATTAAATTACTCACAAACTTACATGGCAAACAATAATACTTTACTTTTTTGTTTTCAACTTTTATCGTTGTAATTTCATTACAATTCCAGTGAGCTGAGTGCCACATCTTTGCCATCTAGTGAAACGCAGTGCCATCCAATTTTATGGTTTAGTAGTTCTGCCATTTGGCTACGCTACCTGAGCATCACTTTGTTTAGCCCCCTGGAGAATAGAAGGCCTTGACGCCACTCCATCGATTCCATTAGCACACAAAGGCTAGATAGTTATTCATTGTAAACATTAGCTTGTCGTTCACAACGGTGTGCCTAATGGATAACGGGATGTATTACTTTGTGCCATAACATTTAAATAACATTGACAGTCTGAAAAAACAAATACAGATCACCATTTATTGTTCCTTTCCTCTGGAAAATCAGGCATGAAAACGGGTCAGGGGTGAAAAAGGTGAGAAGGATATGACCCTGTAGGGGGGTCTGGGGGCATGGTCCCCTGGAAGAAAATTTTGAACATTTCATATTTAAATGCATCAATCTGGTGCACTTTGAGAGAAAAATCAAGCATAATTACAAGACAGTATGTATATGTTCACATTATGCTATATAAGAAACAAGACTGACAACTTCTCTCATGAAATGCGCAAGAGCGCAGCTTTAATATAGGGTATTCGTGGCAAAACAAGATAGGAATACTAACAACATGTGTATGGGTGTAGTTTATATCTTTTTGGCAGAGAATGCACCATGCGAATCCTTGTTTATTGATCTTCCCGAAGACATCTGACAGATGGAATGAGAGCTCTTATTCTTTCACTCTTATTTTCCCTTCTAGTTTAAGCCACGGCCAATTCCAGCTGCATTTGATGCCTGCATCCACTTGTTTTACAAGAAGAGCATCTTTCTCTCCTAACACACTCATTCTGGAAAAACAATGTTAACGTTAGTAGGGTTAACTTCTAGTTTAATTGATAAGTGGTGGTTGTTCACACTTGGATCTGACGTTACATGTTATACGGATATCTGTCCACTTGAAATCAGATGTGTAAACGAGTGTTTCACAAGTTCAGATAAATAACTTAGACTATAGGCCTAACGTTACCCTAACCCACAGAGTAAAATCGAAAATTGTTTTACACACAACGTTAGGCCTACATACATAGTTGGATTTCAGATTAAAAGGTATCCGGTATTTACAGTTACAATATAGTAGGTTAATAAGTAACATTACGTCCCTTCCACTGACTAACATTACTCAACATAATTCTGTGAATGTAAACTTACACGATGTATTTCGCTACGTTCACCTGCGCTTTAGTGTGATCCTGGAACAGCCAGGCACTAGAGAGCCCCCAGGCTTGCGCCACTCATAAATTGACGGTTACAGTCCAGTTCTTTGACATAAGCCTGTCCTGTGACACATACGCATAGCTAACTTAGAACACAAAAAGCTAGCTAACATTAGCTAGCTAGTGTTAACGTTACGTCAGCCTCCCACCGCACCAGTTCCTCAGTCCACACGTCCTGAAATTGGTTTTAGAGATTTTGAGAATTAGCCAACCGTTAACATTCATCATGTTTCTTTTTGTGGGATAACGTTAGCTATACAACCTAGTCTGCTGCGTATACGGTGTAAGCTAACGTTAGCTAACGTTACCCTACTAACTAACTAGCTAGCTAGCTAGCTAACAATTTTCCACAAGACACAAATCTCTCCACCTGTCTGTGTGGAATATAGCTAACGTATGCGTCGATGACACGTGGATTCTTTATTAAATCTCTAGCTAGTGACAGATTAGCTACCTGAAATCATGTAGGACTAGGCTATGTCAACAGAGCTCCTGAGTAATGTTATACATCAGAAAATATTGAAATGCTCACCAAATTCAGTCAGGCAGGCATCAGTCAGCTAACGTTAGTCCAAAGAGTCGTCTTCCCTCAGCCCCATGGAATGCTCAGCCCCGCGCGCTGCTCCATCAATTGCTTTGGTCAACACAAGCACTCGCTGCACGAGCACTTCACGAACCAATCGGGTAGCGGTACCTTCCCAGAGAAGACTGGTGACGTGAGGCCCCTAGCGCTCGTAGGGGGAATATTTTTGTCAATGAAAAAGGCGAATTCGAATTCGATAGGCCAGCTCACCATGGCTCTGCGCTCTCGTGTATAGCTCCATCTTTATGTCTGGTCCATACACCCCCCCCCCAAAAAACATTTTTTCATCGGATCTACACAATTCACGCAGGTCACCTATTTTGGATTCAAAACAGCAAATTTCGCTGAAAGGTGAGTGATTTTCATGTCTGAAAATACAGGCTTCTTTAGAGGAAAGAACGATGGGGGTCCTATGTGCCACGCTATGGTAGAGCATGGCACCAAGTCCTCCAAGATTAGAGGTTCCCTGTTCCCTGTTCTCTAGGAAGGGCAAAGGATCAAGGTTTTTACTACTAAAACCTGGATACTCTTGGGCACTGATGCCACACAACCTGGAACCACTGCACAAGAGCACAGACCCCCTCAGCTTTTTAAACGGTTGCTAGAAATTCGCTTTACATAACAGATGCAAAGTGGCCTCGGATACACGGCAACAGACAGGCTAATATTTTAAGGCAGCTGTGCATAGAGAGCAAACCCACCTTGTTGCCTCCGTCGTGCATGGCCCAGCCACTGCTCTTCACCCCCAGTGCAGCGTAGAGTTCAGAAGCATTCAGGCAGGTGACAGGGTGGCCGTACACCGAATGGAGGACACCTGGCTCCTCCTGCCGGGGGTCTAGAAGGTACACGCTCTCATCCGCCGACAGGACCGCTAGCGGACACTGCTGCCCCCTGCCAGGCACCAGCACCATTCTTTCCACCTGCCACAATAGAGGACAACCAATATCAATTAATCAATCAGTCAATCAATCAAACTGCATTTATATGGCAAATTTCGTTCATCAAAATGCAATGCAATATTAATGCCAGAAGGGATTGATGGAAGAGCTAAAAAATACCTTTTGCAAATATTACTAACAGCAGCAATTAAATGCATAACAATTAAGTGGTTAAAATCTGACCCTCCAACATACAATTTATGGATTGAGAAAGTATGGGAAATATATCAGATGGAACAAATAACATACTCTTTGAGACTTCAGAAAGATATATTTATTAAAAGGTGGAGCCCGGCCATGGCTATATTGAGACAGTGAAGTGTTCCAGACCCTTGTATACATTCTGTATCATACATGCGTCTCCATCTTCTCAATTCACCTTATCTGTCTATGCATATACACGCAGCCATACCACTACACACATGTGTACACAACTCCCCTCCCTGACCCTGACCTCTCCTTTCCCTTTTTTTTAATATATTTATTCATGTCTTTAATTTATACCGCTATCACAACTAACACTTCAAGCTGAAGTAAAGCGGGGGTTGTTTTTTTTTAATTTATTTATTCTTTTCCTTTTCTTTTTTTTTGGGGGGGGTTCCCTTTTGTTGAAACATTCGTAAACCATGTGGGTACAGCTGAAAAAAACAGCAGGAAAAACTGTGAATTTGGTCGTATAAGTTGTGAAATTGAAATAAAAACTAAGTTAAAAAAAATACAATGCAATGAGCTTTTCATAAGAGCAAGTGAGAAACATTTAAACATGTCAACGATAAGAGCTTTTTAATTTATTTTTTGCGGCACAAACTATTTTGAGTGCATTTTCTTTTGTTTTCTATCATTTCTGTCAATAATG
This sequence comes from Lampris incognitus, assembly GCF_029633865.1. Lineage (NCBI taxonomy): Eukaryota > Metazoa > Chordata > Actinopteri > Lampriformes > Lampridae > Lampris > Lampris incognitus. The sequence continues at coordinate 102,723,073 of NC_079211.1, forward strand.
GACAGCAATGGACCCCATAAGCAGTTTTCCATTCCATTGTACTTCCTGTCAGGAAATCAACACAGGTCAATGCTTTTGCTTTCTACACCAATAAACAAGGAAACAACATTAAATATTTTATCACTTATAATTATAGTCATGTGATTTATCTTTATCCTTGGCCTGGTGGCCTAAAGTATACAGAGAAGACAACCAGTCAATTTAGAAGCTGTATGAATGGACACAGAATCTCTCTCTGTAGAGGGGACTCAAATCTCCTGTAGCTGAGGCCTAGTCTGACTCACAGGAAGTAGACTGTAGGTATAAGCCTACCATCGGCCGACTATTTCGGTTGGAATTCTCCTCCCCTTCCGCTATCTGCATGAAACTATTTTCAAAGTCCCCTTTGCTACATGAAACAACAACCTCTGAGCTAGCAACCTACACACTGAAAATAGCAAGTAATTAACCAATGACGGGACTATATGAGTCTTAGATTTAGCCTCTATGTATGTATGCATCCATCTCTATGTGTTGAATCTGATTTTACTACAGTTGCAGGACCACAACAACTAGTGAACGCACATTGGAAAAACCCAGACTGCATCTCGCAAGACTCTCATAGCCAATGTTGATCCATTTTCTGACACGGCTATCGCCAGTCGGGAGTTGATTTGGCACATCTTTTAATTCTGGCAGTGGCATGCGCCACTGACATCGAGTTGACCAATGTACAGAATCGTGCCACTTCACACGAGCTTCTGTAATATCGATTTAATAATGTTCTGCAAAATGTCCGGGTAGTGTAGCGGTTTATTTCGTTGCCTACCAACATGGGGGTCGTCAGTTCAAATACCCCTGTTAACTCAGACTTGGTCGGGCGTCCCTACTGACACAATTGGCTGTGTCTGCTGGTGGGAAACTGGATGTGGCTATGTGTCCTGGTCGCTGCACTAGCGCCTCCTCTGGTCAGTCAGGGTGCCTGATCGTGGGGGAGGGGGAACTGGGGGGACTAGCATGATCCTCCCACGTGCTACATCCCCCTGGTGAAACTCCTCACTGTCAGGTGAAAAGAAGCAGCTGGTGACTCCACATTTATCAGAGGAGGGATGTGTTAATCTGCAGCCCTCCTTGGATCAGCGGAGGGGGTGGAGCACCGGCCAGGACAGCTCAGAAGAGTGGGGTAATTGACCAAGTACAATTGGGAGAAAAAGAGGGGGAGGTACGTTCTGCAATCGCTACATACAGCTATTAAATCATCTGTGGTTTTAGCAACTCCAGTGAACCCTGCCAAAGTTCAAATATAAATGTAATTTGTTTTCTATAACAATTCTTAAAGGCAATGAATACACAAAAGTCAAGTTGGTCTACTGTGTAGTGTGCATGTTTTTATACGTAGGCTCACTTGTACTCCTTGTCAGGGGGTCATCATGGGATTTTGTGATGTGTCTAACAGAATCCATTAAGTGGCCGTCCCATCAGCTTTGTTTTCAGAGTTGGCACTTTTTTACCATATCACTCAACATATGAAGACTTTCTGTCAGAAACGTAGCATGTTGAGTTAGGTGTGTTAAGGCTGTTGGGCCAAGCTCAGATGGTGCAGGTTGCTCTTGCTCTACATGATTTTGGTGTTTTTCAGCTGATGCCCCCATGGGAACTTCTGTGTTCTAAGGCACAGTTTGAAATTCTTCAGAATCAATATTGGTGGCAATAAACTGAAGGTGTAATTTGTCTATTGGTGGAAATTAAATATTCATGACGGAGGTGTAAAATGGCAATAACATCACTTCTACAAGCCTCTTCCCATACAAACAACCATATTGTAGATGCACAGGGGCACAAAGTAGCAGACTACACCATATACTCACAGTCTTGGGTAGTTGTGCCTGGCAGAGGGTCCTCCAGTAGCCGTGGTCATCAGGGCAGTCTAGTCGAACATCTGGCCCAATGGCGGAGGCCAGAGTGGGGCTGTCTGGGCTCAGGGCCAGGGTCTGGATCCTACCTGGGCTCTGATAGTGATGGATGGGCTCCCCGCCAGTCTCTACGCTCCACAGATCCACACAGCCTACCCTCAAGACAACACCACATTAAACACATCATCAAATTATGAGACTGAGTCATGCCCACACAGAATATGATCGAATTCTCCGGTTTGGTCGGGCGTCCCTACTGACACAACTGGCGCCTGTTCGGGGGGGAGGGAGAACTTGGGGGAATAGCGTGATCCTCCCATGTGCTACGTCCCCCTGGCGAAACTCCTCACTGTCAGGTGAAAAGAAGCGGCTGGCGACTCCACATGTATCGGAGGAGGCATGTGGTAGTCTGCAGCCCTCCCCGGATCAGCAGAGGGGGTGGAGCAGTGACTGTGACGTCTTGGAAAAGTGGGAGTAATTGGCCGGGTGCAATTGGGGAGAAGAAAAAAGAAAAGAAAATGTGATCGAATTCAAAGAAAAACCTTACTAGGAGCCTGTAAATTCATATACATTCACAAGTCCAATACTCAATGGGTATTAAGAAAAATCACATACCATCCCCATTTTATGGTCATTGCAAAGTACTGCCCTTCATACTTGCATGGAATTTAATTTCAACTGGAATTCATTGTTGAACGGATCTGAGAGAACAGAACTTTGTACCTGAATGCACCTTCCTCGTCTTTGTACTGTTTTAGTCTTACACTGTTGTCCTAGTCACTGTTTTGTGATGTCTATTGTGCTATTGTAAAACTAATGTATTCCTATTCTAGCACTCCTTGTGATGACAAGTTCTACTGCACATTAACAGACCTGTGGGAAGCAACTCTTGTGTCAATCCAACACCCGTATGACTGAAATAACAATAAGCAGACTTGTGTATAGCAGGTACACCCACCTGGGGCTTGCTGGAAAAGTGTTTACATGGTGCGAGGACAACTCAGCGGTTAAAATGCCATGCCAACACAGGCATAAACCACAAAGTATGAAATGTCAAGGTATAAAAGGCTCTTTCGTTTAGGTGCCATGCATTGTCTTGATTTTTATATAAACTCTCCTTTTACAAGAGAAGATAAACTCTATTCGTCCCCATTGAAAAACTGCATTAAGGAGCAGTGAGGAGACATAAAAACAGTACACCACCGCAGATTCAAAGAGTGCCAGAGGAAACACAATATAAAGACATACAGGGCTGTGGAAAAAAGTATGTCCCCCCTTCCTGATTTCCTCTATTTTTGTGCATTTGTCACACTGAATGGTTTCAGATGTAATATAAAACAAGGAGAACCCGAGTAAACAGCAAATACAGTTTTTAAATGATCACTTCATTTATTGAAGGAAAAAAGTTATTCAACACCCATATCGCCCCACCCCTGTGAAAAAATTAATTGCCCCCTGAACATTATAACTGGTTGTGCCACCTTTAGCAGCAACAACTGCAACCAAATGCGTCCTATAATTGGAGATCAGTCTTTCACATCACTGTGGAGGAATTTTTGCCCAGTCTTCTTTGTTGGATTGCTGTAATTCAGCAACATTGGAGGGTTTTTGCGAATGAATTGCTCGTTTAAGGTCCTGGGGTTCGAGTCAGGACTTTGACTAGGCCACTCCAAAATCTCAATTTTGTTTCTTTTGAGCCATTCTGAGGTGGATTTACTCTCATTGTCCTGCTGCATAACCCAATTACACCTCCGCTTCAGATCACATACTGATGACTGGACATTCTCCTTCAGAACTTTCTGGTAAAGAACAGAATTCATGGTTCCTTCAGTGATGGCAAGTCTTCCAGGCCCTGAGGCAGCAAAGCATCCCCACACCATCACACTACCTCCACCATGTTTGAGTGTTGGTATGATGCTCTTATTGTGAAATGTGGCATTTGCCTTATGCCAGACATTTTGGGACGGGTGTCATCCAAAAATTTCCACTTTTGACTCGTCTGTCCAGAGCATTATCCCAAAAGGCTTGTGGGTCATCAATGTGCTTTTTTTTGCAAATGTGAGACGAGCACTAATGTTCATCCTAGTTAGCAGTGTTTTGTGCCTCGCAACTCTCCCATGAATTCCATTTTTGTGCAGTCTCTTTCTTATTGTCGAAACATGAACAATGACCTTAGCTGAGGCCAGAGAGGCCTGCAGTTCTTTAGATGTTGTCCGGGTTTTTTTTTTGGGACTTCCTTGATGAGTCGTCGCTGCCCCCTTGGAGGAATTTTGGCCAGTCCTGGTAAGATTCACAAGTTACAAGTTTTCTCCATTTGGAGACAATGGCTCTCATTGTGGTTTGCTGGAGTCCCAGAGCCTTAGAAATTATTTGTAACCCTTTCCAGACTGATATATCGCAATAACTGTTTTTCTCATCTCTTCTGGAATTTATTTTGATGGTGGCATCGCATGGTGCTTGTTGAGACCTTGTAGCCTACTTCAAATAAGTAAGGTAAGGTTATATATAATTCATGGTTGGATTCAACAGGGCTGGCAGTAATCAAGCCTGGGTATTTCTGCTCTAATCTAATTCAATGATCAATTAAATTTGGTTAATTGGTTGATTGAGTAACTTGGGCTATTAATTTTTCACACAGGGTCAGTTGGTGTTGGATAACTTTTTTTCCTTGAATAAATATCATTTGGGGGGCGTCCGGGTAGCGTAGTGGTCTATTCCATTGCCTACCAACACGGGGATCACCGGTTCGAATCCCCGTGTTACCTCCGGCTTGGTCAGGCATCCCTACAGACACAATTGGCTGTGTCTGCGGATGGGAAGCCCGATGTGGATGTGTCCTGGTTGCTGCACTACTACCTCCTCTGGTCGGTTGGGGCACCTGTTCAGGGGGGAGGGAGAACTGGGGGGATTCTCCCATGCGCTACGTCCCCCTGGTGAAACTCCTCACTGTCAGGTGAAAAGAAGTGGCTGGCAACTCCACATGTATCGGAAGAGGCATGTGGTAGTCTGCAGCCCTCCCCAGATTGGCAGAGGGGGTGGAGCAGTGACCAGGACAGCTCGAAAGAGTGGGGTAATTGGCCAGATAAAATTGGGGAGAAAAAGGGAGGGAGGGGGGGAGGGGGGGGGGAAGTACAAATAAATAAATAAATAGCATTTAATCAGTGAATTTTGGGTTTACTCGGGTTCTCTTCGTCTATATTACATTTTTTATGAAGATCTGAAACAATTAAGTGTGACAAATATGTAAAAATAGTGGAAATTAGAGAGGGGGCAAATACTTTTTCAAGGCACTGTAGCTACTTTACCAAGTATACATAATGTGATGTGTGACGATACCTTTCTAAAATAATACCCTATCAAGCTGAGCAATACACAGACTGAGCATCAGTATTCAATCCATCCATCCATGATCCAAACCGCTTATCCTGCTCTCAGGGTTGCTGGAGCCTATCCCAGCAGTCATTGGGCGGCAGGCAGGGAGACACCCTGGACAGGCCACCAGGCCATCACAGGGCCGACAGACAGACAGACAAACAAACACACACACACACACAATTTAGTATGGCCGATTCACCTGACCTACATGTCTTTGGACTGTGGGAGGAAACCCACACAGGCACAGGAAGAACATGCAAACTCCACACAAAGGATGACCCGGGACAATCCCCAAGGTTGGACTACCCCTGGGCTCAAACCCAGGACCTTCTTGCTGTGAGGCGACTGCGCCAACAACTGCGCCACCGTGCCGCCTCAGTATTCAACCACTGTTTACATTTATATATTACATAAAAACAGACATACCCACAAATCCAATTTGCAATGTCAAATTGATTCTTCCCTGAAATTTCCCTTTAATCCTTTTGGGTCTGGACCAACTGAGTATTATACAACTCACCATCCTCATACGCTGCCACAGCCACAGTGCTGTTGACCTGGACATGACTGACATGTGGCCTGGGATCTGTGTTAGCAGACAGGCTGTTGGCTTTCAGGAAGGTGGCAGCTGAGTCCCAGTGGAGGGTATCCCACAGTCTGACATCACCGGACGTGTACCTGGGACATATAAAAATGGGTCAGGCGAGGCTGCCAACAAAACCAAACTCAACCAGGCCATCCTGGAATTACATTTTGATTGGGACGTGTTAGTCCCTTGATCTTAACCTCTGTACTCTCTCAGTCTAGTGTCTAATAAAGCAAAAAATATCTAATCCTAACAGTCTAATAGTTAACTGCGGTAGTGGTGTGTGGTTTAGCCTCGGCTGCAAGCAGAGAGAGGGAGCGTGGCTCGCAGGAGAGCAGAGGCAATAGGGAGTCTGATTAGTGATCAGCCTCAGGTGTGTCAAACTAACCGACTGTCCTTTATATACTGCAGTGAAGCTGTGTCCTGGCCCGACTGACTGACAGACAAACAAACAAACAAACAAACAAACAAACAAACACGTGGGCGAAGGCAAAACCAGGGAGAAGGGAGTTGTGCCACTCCTCCACTCTGAAGGAAGAGAACGAGGCGGCTCCATCACCAGAGCACACCGGCCCTGTGCAGGAAAAGAGAGACTGAGACGCTGATGAATAAACACCTGTGTTATTGCCGTGAAACTGTGTCCTTGGGCTCTATCTTACACCCAGTCCAAAGCGGTACCAAGCACAACTGAAGTGTCTTTGCTAGTCTCAGACCGATGCAGTTGTCATTTTTCCTGTCCAGCAGCCACGTTGTTTAAAAAGCAAATGTACTTGCACCCGTCTGAGCGTCTGTGGGTGTGCTGGTCTTAAAATGAGGTGTGGGGGCAGGCACATTGTTGGCGCATTGCCATCTTGAAGCAGCGGGAAGTGATTGTGCGACTGACTGACAAAAACCTGATCTTAAGTCAATGGCGCAGTATTTTACTGTTAATTAACGGGTGCATTATCAAAAATATGTGCCTGTATGCGAGGGTCTAAGGACAGGATGTTGTGTTGCCGTAAAGCCCCTTGAGACAAATTTATAATTTGTGATATTGGGCTATACAAATAAAATTGACTTGACTATATAGGCGGGTGCACTACAAGTGATATTTAAAAAAAAAAAAGAAAGCCATCATTATAATAGCAATCTGCCAGGGTGCAAGCACACCTGGCTTTCACAGAGAATGGGATGTGACACATTGGTTTATTTCATCTTACGCTGAAAACACACTTATGATTACTTAAGAGAAAGTACAACCTCTATGAGCCATGTGCCTTACTTGGTGCTCAGATTTGCCATTAAACTAGCATAAGTGGATTTGGACAAACGCTAAATGCACTTGGATCGTTAAAATATAGCCCCAAGTCCCCATCCGAACCCACCCAGTGCCGTAGTCTTGTCACAGTGGTGGCCCATATGGGTGAAGAGAGATGGAGCACCTCTTCTCGCTTTTTTTCCACACTGGATTTAACCAAGGGCTATTGGCATATTCCCTTATCGCCAGAGTCTAAGGAAAAAATGACCTTCTCTACACTGGACGGTTTGTACCAGTTTGTGACACTTCCATTCGGGCTGTTCGGGGCTCAAGCCATGTTCCATTACCTCATGGTCCGGGGCGGTGGGAGTTACGGTATCTGGGGGTACCACTTAGGCGGCGGGCTGGTGCGTCCCCAGATAGATGAGACTGCAGCAACTGCGGCCAGCCCAAGGCCCAAGACGAAAAAGCTGGTATGGGCAATCCTGGAATTGGCCTGTGACTACAGGCGGTTCATCCCCGCCTTTGCAGAGCTGACCAGTCCCCTGACCAACCTCACCCCAAAGACTGCCTCAGATCTGGTCTAGTGGACGGAGCACTGTCAGGTGGCACTCGAGAGGGTTAAACAAGCTCTCTATGGAGAGCCGCTGCTCCACACTCTCGACTTCTCTCTCCCTTTTATCTTGCAGACTGACGTGTTGGACAGAGGGCTGGGGGCCGTTTTGACCCAGTTAGTCCATGGGCCAGACGATATTTCGGTACACTCAAGGTGGCAAAACTTACTTATAATTTTTGAAAGGATCCATGTCTGTAGATGATATTTTGGTATGATAACCATTCCTGAGTGGCAGCTGTATCACAGTTATTAGCTCATGAAGTTAACCACCCGCTAAACTAAATTGCATTTTAGACGCTGGTGCATATCCTGGTTTAGCCTCATGGTCAGGACATTTTTCAATGTTCTATAATATTGTCTTTGGTATCATTTTAAAGGGGACCTTCTTAGCTTTCATTCAAGCCCTGTTGTGGATATTTCTCACAAATATAGAGGTCACTTGAGCTCTTCAACCCGTCAATAACACGCATCTTTCTGCAATTTTCGCCTAAACTATATACTTTCTTTTAGCCCTGTGGCATCTAGGAATATCAGGGACACAAAACACAAAAACTGGAATACTCACAGGACTGTAAAGATTCAGAAAATGTATAATATACCTATACTATTTCATTGTGTGAGGTGATTGTGAGCCTTAAATGAGAACTAGACCAAAGCCAGTTAGGTCACAAACTGGTCTCTATACATTTGTTTAAATACACAATCAAAATACATGATAAAAAGGAATACCATAGTGAGGTAATGAACTATTTTAATATTTTAAACAACATTGACATTTACATATACTTAGTCAATGATACATGTAATCCCATATCATTAGTGGGTATATGTAATGGTAATGGGTAGGGTAATGGGTATATGTGAATATGGTTACATTATTGTTATCAAGCTCTGGGTAACCAAGTCCAGAATCAACATCCTGTGCATCAATAGACTACTACCACAGTAATACCATCAGAATCCTCACACTGTCATTCATCAAACTGCTCGTTTCTCTCATCATCTGACTCCCCAAGTTCAAAGTCCAGTTCTGGACCATCCTGCTGTTTTTGGTTACTGCAGGTCTGTAACCTGCACATGTCTGTGCATGGAAGTCCATTTGACAGGCACATGCAGCTTGGCATTTTGCATGAATGCACACACTTGCATGTTAGCATTTCCAAGACCACATCTGGTGCAGGTGGGGAGCGCATCCAGTAAATGGCCAGCTTGCCTTCATCGTCTGTCCATCCATACTCAGTAGGGCTTGGCACCACAGGGTTAGCCTGCAGACAGCACTTCCATATTGCTGCCTGATAGTTGGCTCGTTGAACATGCATAAAGAGACAGTCTCTACATGGTGGCAGCTGGCTGGACTCAACCTCTCCCCTTTTGGTGCAGAAGAGCTGGTAACGCAGTTTGTTCACCTCAGCAGTGCTGCTATTAGCAACATACATCCGACAGGTGAACTGCTCAATTTTCTGGAACAGCTCATCACTCACATTCCATGTCTGTCCCAGTTGACTAAAAGTCTCTTGGCAGGAAGTGTGCTTTCTCACTATCTTCAGGGCATTCAGCTTCCCTCGACCAGCGAATGCACTGACAGTGTCGCAGCCTGTGAAGGCATGTAAGCCAATTAGGCTGTCACAGATGCTGTCTCCAAGTGAACTTGCCAGTTTGGTGATGTCGACAAACCGTGTGCGGTTCTGAGTCCCACACTTCTGGTAGATGGGACAGGTGATGTCCTTCTGGAAGCCAAGACAAAGCACCATGACATCAGTGTCCTCAGCTGTGATGATAACTGACTTTGAGCCCGCATTTGCTGCATGCAATGCATGCAGGAGCAGACGGGTGTCAGCTTCTTCATGTGTGGAGTGCAGTTCTGCTGCTTCCTCACACCCATCTTCTGTCAACTTGTAGCAGGTTTCCTCACAGGTCATGTACAACACCTTGCCATGCAGCATAGCTCTGTATCGTGGGAGTTTCCACTCTTCCACCAGAAACTTGATGAGACTGGTCTTGTTGGAGGAACTGCACAGAAATTTTCTCCACTGCTGGACGTGGTGTCACCCTGCAAGATTCTTGTACTGGAGAGTGATGTCTCCACCCCGGTTCAGTCGTTCAGCATCTTTGATCGAAGTCTGGTGATAGACATCAAAAACAACATCAATCCTCCCACTCTGTGCTCCCTCATGGAGGACCTGGGTCAAGGCTGACTCTGCCACCTGTGCAAAGGTTTTGTTGTTGCCATTCATTTTTTGGACCAGGCTCATCCCATCAATGATGGAAGTAGATGGGATTGGGATGTCTTCTGCAGGAGATACATTCTTTTCAAGCTCTCTGGCAAGTGCAGCCTTGTTTGTTTTTCGTAAGGACCCATCAGCATTTGCCAGTGCCCATGGTAGTGGGCCCAATGGGTAGGCAAGGACATCCTTCAGATTCACCTTCCTGCTTTCAGCCACCAGGATCATGTGACTGAAAAGGTTTCTATCTGCCTTCAGAACCACATCCTGTGCTTTCTTTCCATGAGCTTGTTTTGTGCTGACATTGGAGAATGTTTTCAGACTTTGCTTGGTCATCTTGTCGTGGAATTTCACAGGTGGTGGGTCTGCATCTAACCTTGTTTGCTGGTATGCTTGGTAGGCCTCTTCTCCTTTCTCAAGAGCTCTCAAGAGATCTATGGTCACATCAGGTGGAGCCATGTTGCCAGTGGAGAGGCTAACCAAATCAATCTCATCAGGGGACATAGGATTGAGCCAGTTATTCTCCATAAGGTCCATGAGAGACTGGACATCTGCTTCATCTCTCTTGATCCTTGGACTCTGTAGATCTGGATGAGACAATTTGCACCTGCCTTGACCTGTCAGGTCTCTCAGCTGTCTGAGGTACATGCTTCTATACTCAGCTGTGAGATAATATTTGGTCACAGCTCCTGGCTTCAAGCTGAATCCCTTTGTCCCTCCAGCTGTTTGGGTGTCTTTGTTCACCGTTTCTTCTATAGCTTGGTCAACAGGGATTCGGCCAAAGGGATTGGTGGAGCCCAGTTGGACTGAGAAGCCTCCTTCCATGAATTCTGTGTACACATCTGGGTGTGTGATGGGCAGCTCAGACATCTGGGCGTAGTAGTAGGGGAGGTAGCGTGCATAATTCATCCTGTCATAAGCAAAGCACCATGGGATCATTGCTCGAATGCTAGCCAAGTGTAGCATCCAGTCTCCCTCTCTGGATGCTCGGATGAGCCCCAACAAGATTTCAAGCATGCCCAAATAGGACATCCAGAAGTTCGAGAGGCTGCCGTTTCCACCTCTAAGGAACTCACGGTAGACTTCAAATAGATCCATGATGCGTGTACAAGAGCTGTTCTCGAGGACCTCCTTCAAAGCATGTTGTGAGACTTCTTTCCCAAGGCTGTCAATGGTCTTCAGTGTCTCATTCAGGTGAACCATGTCATTCCTGTGAGTTTCTTCCAACCAGGACAGGAAACCATTCAAGGTCAGTCGCATGAGAGCCTCATACAGGAGCTTGTGTAGTCGCACTGCCCTGTTGTACTTGCCGCCATCCATAACACCAGCAATTGAGCCTTCTGCAATCATGCCAGACTCAATGCAGAGGTCTTTGAGTCCAGCATCTTGGAAACGCTTTCCTATTATTGCCAGCAGTGTGCAGATGGTGTGGAATACCCCAAGCCTAACGATGATATCATGGAACTTGTCATGGTGTTTCCATGTGATCTCGACAGCCTTCGCATACAGGGCTTGGTCAAAGACACAGACAATCTTCCTCAGGCCTAAGCACTGCATGATGCTCAGTGACTGGTTAAGCACCTCGTTGACAGTAGACATTTGTGTCGCTGGAGCATTGATGGTAGACAGATAGCCTATATTGTCGGGGATGACCGTCATCTCTCCTCGAGTCAGGATGTTGAAGCCTGTCCAGCTGCTGACTGACTGTTCTTCTTGTTGTGACATGCGTGCTAGGACCCAAAGAAGGTTTTTCTCTCTGGCAAGCTTAGTATTGGCTGCAGTATCGGCATCTGACTTTTTGCTTTGTGGTGGCCCTACCCGTTGTCCAGCATTGTAAGTTGGTAACATTGGTGGGGGTCCATCAATGCTTCTCTTCTTTGTTTTGGGAACAGTGGGCATGGGTTGGACAGGAAGTGGGTTGACTGGCTTTGCTTGCACAGCAATCCCATTGACTCTGTGAGATGTTCCCTCACCACTGACAGTTTCTTCAAGACGGTCGATATTGTCCCAGGCTAAAGTTGTGAATATGCCAGGATGGATGTTAGCTGGAAGGGCAATGCCACTCCCTGATGATGAGAGTTTCTGGAGACACAGGGCAGTGTTGATCTCTTCCATCTGTGAATAGGACACACTGTGACCAAGTCGGTTGAGGATGTTTATCAACTCTACATTTCCTGTCAACGATTTGACACTGAATGGCAGAACAATGTGCTTGGAAGGCTTGGTATTTCCACATGTCACTGCATATACTATGTCATGGCCAAATGACTGCTGAAGGCACTGCACTCTCTGGGATGCATGATCAGGATCCTTTGAGCCTGTGAGTAGAGAGTACAGGAAGATAATGAGCGACTCTGGAATGGTAGGACATTCTGCTTCTGGTTTGACTTCAGGCGGCCAGGTTTGAGGAACATCTTGACTTTTAATGTCTGCTCTCAATTTGATGGCTGCTTTGGCTATAACATCTTGTGCACTGACACTTTTCAGGGTCTGCAGCTCCCTTTTGAGAGACTGATTTTCTTTGGCAAGTTCCCTCATGGACAAGTTATCGGGATAGAGGAGGAATTTTCCTTTCTCATCAGGGAATATCTGCAAGGCTCCAGCAAACTCACTCTCCAGGTTTTGCCTTATGTGCTTCTTGGTTGATTCCTTGACTTGGGCAATACCTTGGGAGTTCATTGAAGCTACCAGTCTAGAAGAGAGATCAGTCATTGTCATCACTTGAGGATTGCCAAAAAGCTCCATCCTGATGAAGAGGAACAGCTCATTGTATGCCTTATTCACAGCAGCTTCATACTGGGCTGCAGCATCATCATCTTCATTGCTGGCAACCTCTCCTTTGGAAACCTCTTCTTTGGTGTAAAGTCTATAGCATGACCTGTGGTAGTGCCCTTCAGCTGCTACAAGGTCTCTACTCACAATGGCAAGGATTCTGCTGTCCCTTTTCTTTGTGGCTGCACTCCTGATCTTTGCATCAGCTCGCAGTTCTCGACACTGCACCAGTACTTCTCTCGTATTCTGTCTCTTGGAATATTTGCTGTTTTTCTGACAAAATATGCACTCTGCATCATAAGTCCTAGATGTACTTGGAGCATGTCGAGCTACTCTCTTAGATTGTTTCTCTTCAGCAGAGACACAACTTTTCTTTTCTTTTGCAAGGAGGCCATCAAGAATTGGCTTCATAGTGAAGATACTGCGACACTTTCTGTGGTAGTAGATTGCTGGAATCTGTCCCTCAGGAATGTCTTTTGCCAGTTTCAAAACTGGTGCATGATTTCGTATCTGAGCTGCCCTGAGCAGAGTTCTCCATGAGTCGACACTTTGTAGTGAAACCAGCTTATCTGTATCATCAGAACAGTGGATAATGCACTCCACCCGTGGGCGCTTTGGTATTGGGTAAAAACTTGCTTGTTCACCAGTGGCCATATTCAGTCAGTTTTCACCTGCCGCATACAAACAAATACATGTAACTTAGTTGTATGAACACTACTAAAACAAAGTTTACTTTGCTTCACCAGCGTCATATTACCATTATTTATCTTACATAGTCACAAATAGATACATTACCTAGTTGCTATGCAACAGCAGTATTTTGTCCACATGAGGCTGCTAAAATCAACACAAGATGAAAGTTCCTCGTAGCCACTTTAACTAATCATATTAACATATACATTAAAAGAACATGCTAACATTATGGGAAATTAGCTTACAATCTTCTCCAGAGTGAGACAAGAAGATAGATACCAGTTTCCTCTATATGTGTTTAGTAGAAAGCTATCTGGCTGCACGTTAGCCTAGCTTAGCACAATAAATGGAAGTACACAGTACTGGTTATCCTTGGTTGTTGGCCAACTAAGAACTGTCCCAGAGTTTAAGCTAGGCTAATCAGTACCAGGGGTGTTGAAATGCTATATTTGTAAAAATCTGGGCAAATACACAATCGTGAGAGGCACAGAAACAGGTTTCCTGAAAGAAAAATGAAATAGCTGCTCATTTGGAAAGGTTATCATGTATTATTTTACTTCTGTTAGTGTACCAAATAAAATGGCACCAGTGAAGTTGTGTCACCTTGGGTGATATCGATATCTGGTCTGACCCATGGACTAACTGGCTTTGGTCTAGTTAGTTTCTTAGTAATAATGCCCTTCTAATTTAAGGTTCACAATCACCTCACACAATGAAATAGTATGGGTATATTATACATTTCCTGAATCTTTACAGTCCTGTGAGTATTCCAGTTTTTGTGTTTTGTGTCCCTGATATTCCTAGATGCCACAGGGCTAAAAGAAAGTATATAGTTTAGGCGAACATTGCAGAAAGATATGTGTTATTGACGGGTTGAAGAGCTCAAGTGACCTCTATTATTTGTGAGAAATATCCACAACAGGGCTTGAATGAAAGCTAAGAAGGTCCCCTTCAAAATGATACCAAAGACAATATTATAGAACATTGAAAAATGTCCTGACCATGAGGCTAAACCAGGATATGCACCAGCGTCTAAAATGCAATTTACTTTAGGGGGTGGTTAACTTCATGAGCTGATAACTGTGATACAGCTGCCACTCAGGAATGGTTATCATACCAAAATATCATCTACAGACATGGATCCTTTCAAAAATTGAAAGTAAGTTTTGCCACCATGAGTGTACCGAAATAGGAAATTTTGGGCTCTGGCCCATGGACTAAGTAGGTGGAGGGAGTCAATTGCCCGGTGCTGTACATCGGTCACCCGTTGGCAGAGAGGGAGATGAAGTACAGCACTGTAGAAAAGGAGTGCCTGGCCATCACATGGGTGGTTGGCGCACTCCGCTTCTACCTCCTTGGGTGCTCATTCACCCCCTGTTCGGATCATGCCCTGCTCCAGTGGCTCCACTGCATGAAGGATGCCAATGCAAAGTTCAAGGTGATCCATAGGCTGGGGGAGCAGATGCTCATGGCGGACGGCAGGTGGCTGTCGCCTAAATTGGGAGTATGTGGTAGAGGGGTGTGGTTTAGCCTTGGCTGCAAGCAGAGAGCGGACGCAATAGTCCAGTGTTTCTCAACCCAGTCCTCAAGGAACCCCTGTCCTGCATATTTTCTTTGCAACCCTGAATAGGTACCTGTTTGTAGTTATTCAACCAATCAGCAATGAATTTTGTCAGATGTTGCACACCTTGCATAATTAAGTGCTGCGATATGAATGGTCGAGTAAGTACAAGCAGGGCTACCTATGCAGGGTTACAATGAAAATCTGCAGGATAGGGGTTCCTTGAGGACTGGGTTGAGAAACACTGCAATAGTCTGATTAGTGATCATCCTCAGGTGTATCAAACTAACCAACTGTCCTGCATATACTGCAGTGAAGCTGGGTCCTGGGCTGACCGACTGAAAAACACGCAGGCAAACACACAGCGACCCCAAAGAGAGAGAGAGAGAGAGAGGGGAGCCATGCTAGTCATACATTGTGAAGGAGGAGAGCGAGGCGGTTCCAGCACCAGAGCGCACTGACAGAGACTCTACTCTGATAAATAAACGCCTGTGTCATCCCCATAAAACTGTGTCCTTGTCTCCACCCGAACCCTCCTAGTGGCATAGTCTTATCAAATGAACTTTTAAAGCTAGAGTGTGGGACTTTTACATATAAAAAAAAAGAAAAATGCGGTCAACGGCAAGGATAAACACGGATGACCATTGGTGTAGCTTTTCCTCGTTGGAGCGCGCTGGAAGAAGTGAGGGCAGACATGGACGTCACGTTACTGCTCCTGGACAGGTTGGTATTTGTAAAATATTTGGAGTAGGCTATGTAGCTATTAAATTTACTCTACCTGAATAATCGATTATTGTCTTGGAACTGTGGAAATTCCTTTGTATTTTATTTGTAACTATTTTGTTAACAATTTCTGAACACGAACCGACAGTGTTTGTGTTATTACTCTCCCTGCCAGAAGGGGGAGACAAAAGTTCTGCAGTGCAAGTTTAATATCCAACGATTCAACATACGAAGGGTCCTCCTAAACTGAAAAAAAAAATAATTCTTAGACGCAACTTACTCCCATCTCTCCATCTTCCCATCACTCCTACCTTCTTCCTCCACTGATCTGGTCACTCTCTTTCAAAGATCCCATCTTTGTCTCTCCTAAGATCTCACCTGTATTGCCTTTCGAAGTATGTATTTCTTACATGATCATGATGCAAGCCCAGAAAAACTGTAAGGGCATCAGTTTCTGACCTCAAGACTCCCTACATTTAGTTTTTTTTTTTTGCAAAGATCATGTAATTCATGTAAGCATTAAAGGTTTTTCTATTGTTGCTGAGCAAGATGTTCTGAATAACAACATAAACATCTAGCACGCCAAGGTGAAGGCAAAATACAACTCAAATGGTTAGGTGATCAACGTACCAAACACATCAGGGTTTTCTGAGCTGGCTCCCTGGTGTGTCTGGGTCTAAATTTAAAACTGTTTTCCTTACTTTCCTGTTCCACAGGAAATGCTTTAACTCCAGGAATCCAACTACCCACAAACTTCTATTCACATCCTCAGGCCAGAAGGTGGGGGTGGGTGGGGGGGCTCTCTGGCACGACACATTGCCATTATCCATCATATGCTTATCCTGCTCTCGGGGTCGCGGGGATCCTGGAGCCTATCCCAGCAGTCAATAGGTGGCAGGCGAGGGGACACCCTGGACAGGCCATCAGGCTATCACAGACAACACATTGCTCCCCTCATTATTGTTGTCATTTTTCACTTATTGTTTGTAATTACTGATAGTTATCCATGCTTAGTCAGGATACATATTAACACAACGCTATACTATATTTGTTTTGTTAACCCAGCCACTGAGGATGCACAAGCCAGTGCATCCTTAGTGCCGGTCCCAAGCCCGGACAAATGGGGAGGGTTGCGTCAGGAAGGGCATCCGGCGTAAAATCTTTGCCAAATCAAATATGCGGATCATAAATAAGACTTACGGATGATCCGCTGTGGCGACCCCTAACGGGAGCAGCCGAAAGTAGTAGTAGATACTATATTTGTTTTGTGTTGTCACTGCATTTTGTCTCTTTTTTTTTTTTTTGGCATGGCACTTTCCATTTTATAAGTCACGTGTGCTGCCATTACACAATGCAATGGTCCTGACCAGATTGATCAAGTGTATTGACCATATGGCCTCATATGAGGCACCTGACCACATACGATTTGTACAGGATCTCACAAAACTTCTTTGGCTATGACAGGTGTCTCTGAGAAAAGCTCTGTATTTACGTGCCTCACTACGGGATGACTCTACTTCACTGACTGCTAGACAAAAACCTGGTCAACAATGTCTGACCAGCACTGGGAGTCTGAGTTAAGTACAGGGATCTATCTTTTCTGAGGCGGTACAGTGGTGCAGTAGTTAGCACGGTCGCCTCACAGCAAGAAGGTCCTGGGTTCGAGCCCCGGAGTAGTCCAACCTTGGTGGGGTCATCCCGGGTCGTCCTCTGTGTAGGGTTTGCATGCTCTCCCTGTGTCTGTGTGGGTTTCCTCCGGGGGCTCCGGTTTCCTCCCACAGTCCAGACATGTAGGTCAGGTGAATCGGCCATATTAAATTGTCCCTAGGTATGAATGTGTGTGTGTGTGTTTATGTCGGCTTTGTGATGGCTTGGCGGCCTGTCCAGGGTGTCTCCCTGCCTGCCATCCAATGACTGCTGGAATAGGCTCCAGCATCCTCGCAACCCTGAGAGCAGGATAAGTGGTTCAGATAATGGATGGATGGATGGAGCTATCTTGTCTATTTCTGCTTCAATTCTGCGTCCCACATCCCTTCATCCAAATACAGGTGTACTTGCTGTCACTCCTATCCACAAGGACCTGGCATAAAAGGAAAGCGGTGGGTGCCCCCTTCCTCCCAAGCTCCACCATAGCTTCTTCCACTGCACTTGGCAGTGTTTTGTTTTCACCCTCTCCTCCCTTCCTCTTTGCTCTTTACCAGAGTCGGTGAGCACCTGCCGTGGGTATACAAGACCATGGCTGCCAGCGTTACCACCTCCACTGCGGTGTCTGTTCCGGCATCCGCCTCACAGCACGGGTGTTTGTGTGAGAAAAAGGAAGAACACAATGAGAGAGAGCCGGGGGGAGAAAGAGGGCATGTATGCATGTGTGTGCTCATGTGTACACAAGCATGTATGTGTATGATGAAAGGGCTTCTCGGGGAGTTAGCGATATGAACACACACACTCACACATACACCCTTTCACATGACTTGAAGCCCCATATGAACGCAGACAATCAACAGGAACCCTGTGCTGAAATGAGTCCAAGAATTTCAACACTTCAATCCCTCGCAAGATGGGATCCTTGTCATCTCACTAATTGGCTGCTGCTGAAGTTTCACCCGTTTTATAATAACCTTTTGTGATGCCGGCTGAATGAGTGTGGACTATCCCCAACCGCCACTTAATCTCTGCCGTGAAACTGACCCAAAACATTTTATAATGAATCTGACTTAGGAAAATTTGTCGATTCTCTCAAGTGACACACACAAAAAGCACTTCCACAAACACAAGTCCATGCACATACAACCCTCGAGGAGATCAGTGCAGTTGCTTTTCATGTTGCGCCCTTCCTTCTTTGGTTTTACCGGTGGAGTACGAAGCAATGTTAAAAGTGCATGCCACCACCTACTGTACTGGGGTGAGTAACATCATGACTTTATAAAGAAGTTATTCTGTGGATAGTGAACCTGTTTTGTTTAAGTATTTAAATGAAGCCCTTTGCACCTGTAATTGTTCATCCCCAGTCTCTGACAGACCTTCCCATATCTACCACTCTGCCGTTTAGTCTTTCTCTTTCTACACTGACCTTCCTACAATCTATCAGCACATGTTCAACCATTTCCTTGCAGTTTCAAGTCTCACATTTATTCAACACTGTCTTTTTCATTGTGTATAAAGTAGCATTGAGTCCTGTCTGTCGTAATCTAAAACTAGAGAAAATAACATCCTCTTTCCTACATTTACTTCTATTACTTCTCACTATGACAGACTTCACAATTTTGCAATAATCTCTACCCTTAGTGTCATTATTCCAGATTCCCTGCCACAATCCCGCTTCTGGTGAGGGAAGATGGTGGTGTGAACTCCCGTTTGCGGCAGCCTCACCCAGTACCGTCCATGCAGTGTCTTTGTCCACGTCTGCATCTAAGTTGCCTTCATTTGATGGCTGGGAGAGCTGGCACTGGATCAGCTGGGAGAGCTTGGTCTGCTGCGTCCTGTGGGCCCAGGGACCACAGCCCTGCCCGGAGCTATGCCCGAATATGAAGCACTGAGGGCGGTCTGACAGGATGTGGAAGTGGGGCAGGCTAAGCTAAATGCTAGGCCATGCAGGCTGGCAGCTCTGATAACACTGAGGGTGGTTTGGTGGTGGCCTCGCCTGGCGTTGACTGTGTTTTTGGTGTCGTCGTGTGGAGTGCAGGGAGGTGTGTTGAGGGTGTCTGCTGGGAGAGCTGGCATTGGATCGGCTGGCGGAGCCTGGTGTGCTGCGTCCGGTGGGCGCAAGGATCCCGGCCCTGCCCGGAGCTGCACCCGCAGATGAAGTACCAAGGGCGGTTTGACAGGACACTAAAGCGGGGCAGGCTAAGCTAACTGCTAGCCCATGCAGACCGTCAGTTCCGACAGTCATCCTGGCTGGCGTTCTTCTCTCTCTTGGTCAGTGAATTTATTTTTTTTTGGATATGTTGGATATATGCATTTTTGTAGTTTTTTAGTTTTTGTATAGTTTGAATATATGTGTTGTAGTTTGGATGTGTTTTTGTCTGTGTTGCACTGCTGTGGGCTGGGGGAAATGAAAATAAATGTTCCCGATTCATGACTATTTCATTATTCTGTGATGAATTTCTGATTTTGCTTCTGATCTCCCGAAACACATTTATAAATCATCATTATCATTTTTTTGCCCTGTGATGGACTGGCAGCCTGTCTAGGGTGTCTCCCCACCTGCGGCTCAATGACTGCTGGGATAGGCTCCAGCATCCCCCGCGACCCTGAGCGCAGGATAAGCGGTTTGGATAATGGATGGATTATCACTTTTTTTAAAGCACTTTTAGCAAGCTTATGTGTAACTTCATTTCCCTCTATTCCAACATGTGCTGGTATCCAACTGAAATGAATATCTTTTCATACTTGCTGTAGGTTTAATAAGACTGTATAAACCTCAATCAATAGATCCTCTTGATCTGTTTGTCCTGATTTGATACTTTGCATTGCAGCAGCAGAATCTGAACACATCACTACTTCAACTGGTTTAACCTCCTCCACCCACTGAAGACTGATGATTATTGCTGTCAGATCTGCTGTGCGTACTGAGACCCTGTTTGAAATTCTCCTAACAAATCCTTTATGAATTCTGTAATGTAAATGTCCACTCCTACATGCTCAACATTTGAGAGTTTTGATCCATCTGTGGGCGCAGTGGTTAGCGCGGTCGACCCACAGCAAGAAGGTCCTGGGTTTGAGCCCCAGGGTAGTCCAACCTTGGTGGGTCATACGAGGTCATCCTCTGTGTGGAGTTTGCATGTTCTCCCTGTGTCTGCGTGGGTTTCCTCCAGGGCCTCTGGTTTCCTCCCACAGTCCATAGACATTTAAGTCAGGTGAATTGGCCATACTAAATTGTCCCTAGGTATGAATGGGTGTGTCGGCCCTGTGACGGCCTGGCAGCCTGTCCAGGGTGTCTCCCTGCCTGCCACCCAATGACTGCTGGGATAGGCTCCAGCATCCCTGCTACCCTGAGAGCAGGATAAGCAGTTCAGATAATGGATGGATGGATCCATCTTTAAAAATATTCTGATAGCTGTTCTTCAAATATTCTTGAAATGATTAACCAATGTTAATATTCCTCTATGTCCACTCTGGTTGTGGAAATATCCATGGGGGAAATGCAGCAAACAATAACTGCTGAACTGTGTTGTATAGTATAGTATTCAATTTGTACTGTTTCACTTGTTTGTTAATGCCCCAACTAAAACCTTTACCAGAAAAAGTTGTGTACTCCCAACAATTCTGCAGAACAGTTGATGCTAAACTTCCATTTCCTCCTCCCTTAATTCTTATCCAATATGTTAGTGATAATTTAGTTCTCCTCAAATGCAATGGCAGTTCACTGGATTCGACAAGCAACGCATTAATGGGCAAAGTTGTGACTGCTCCCAAACTAAGTCTTAATGCTCTTAAAGCATCCCTGGAGCCATTTTTGGGGTCCAGTCAATCCATAAAGAAATCTGAGAGAAAATAGTGTTGCTGGTGTATGTCACGTGCTGGTGATGACTCTTCTCTCTACACCAGTTGTAGGGCCTACATCTGCTAGGCTGAAAAGACACAAACAGATTGTAGCCTCCAACTGAGACTTGCCAGGACCATGGGGACTCCAATCCTACAACTCCCAGAGGACCCCGTGTATCTCGCTCAGGCCAGCCTAGAGGCTCATTTCATCTACAGCACATGGACTATATCTCATATAAAGGCAATTTTTATACTCATTTTCATGAACATGACTCAAGCATTTAAGTTTCCTTGGGATGGCAAGTAATATGAACAGGGTTAAACGTCAATGCCAGAAAATGGAGAGGAAATGGAAATGGGTCTAAATGTTGAACTATAGGTCGTCCTGATGGCTTGGCCAGTTAAGGGCTTAGCATGTAGGCTCAGGCTTCAACATAGCGTTCAAGATTCAAATCCTGCCATGGAATCTTTGCTACAGGTCCTTTTCTGCTCTCTTACCCTTCTGTTTTCTGTCTGCCTCTAATTTTCTGTTGAAAAAAGGCTGTAAATGCCAAATTTCTATAGTAATACTATAGAAACACTTTAGGAACACTTTCTACACAGTAGAAATACTATAGTATTTAGATTGTAAAGTTACAAAAAATGACAGGAAATACACCTGTAAGTTGTATAGTACTGGCTATAGTGTTTGTGCTGTAATGTGATGGAAAAACACGAATATGAAGATCAACACAACTGAATATTGATTTTTACAGTTTTGCTATATTCTATTTTTGTATGGGTACAGTTTTTGACTGTGACTAGCATGCACCAATAACATTATTACTTTTTGAGTACATTTTTTAAACTTTATGCTTTTCTTTCTTGGACCTAAAGGGTTTTTACTAATTAAATTTCTCTAAGCTGAGTTACGGTTCTCTGATAATGCTTTGCGTGGGTCACAGTTCTTATTTGAGTTTTTCCATTCAAGTCCATAGCTGTGTTTCACTACTGCTATATTTTTGTTAATTTTAAAGTTGCATATAAAAATGATTCAGAAGAAACACCATATTTTAAACAATTTCAAACTGATCGAAGGTTGAATCGGGAGGCGAGCAACTTGAATCTTAAACCTCTGCACAGCACAAGATAATGTGTGCCTAATGTCCATGGTGACCTGCCTGATTTTGAGACTGGTGCAGACTCTTCTCGAGCTTGAAAATAAATCGGCGTGGTCAAATCAGGGTTATAAACGAACTTTAGACCATATAGAGTTTTGCCAGCTTTAGATGTCAGAGAATGACTTGCATGTTGATGTCCTTTAAGCTCACCCAGCCAAGACAAAGTTGTCACAGGAGCCAACATCACAAAGCACCTTCCCCAGCTCAAACTGTAGCTGGCTGACAGATCCCACACGATTCTAGGTTTTAAAAAAAAGAAAAGAAGTTAACTTGAACAATATTTTTTTTGAAAAAGGACTTCTAGTTCAAGTATCAAATTCATCATTGTATTGACAATACATTGGAATTCCTCATCTCCTTTAAATTCAAGTTCATTTAAATGCATTTAAAAAACATTTCAGACAGAGATATAGGCACCATGTCTCTGTTTGAATCACATACATGATCAATAAAGTGCTGTGATGCCACTGATTCAAAACCCAAACTGCCCCATGGTAAATTCTATCAAATAAGGTTCACCAATGTTACAGTCTAAAAGTGCCAGCCGGCTTCGAAACAACCATAGCATCTTGCAAATGAAGACAAAAAAAATTTGACAAACATCACAAATGAGAAGGCTGCTCATGAGACACAGCAGAGAAAGTCCCGGTCAGGTTTTGAACCTGGACCAGCAGGAATACAGGAGACTTAAGAGGTGGTGGACATAACTTCTCTGTCATGTCTAAGATAAGACCATATGATCATATCATATGTTTTTGAATACATACTTGTCTGTGAATACATATTTTCACATTCTTTTTAAAAAAATGAATTTTCTAATTATTTGGTGAGGGCTCTTTTCTTCCTCTCTTTCTAATTAATATATATTAACATAGCATTTGCAGTATATTGGCTCCTTTCTATCTTTTAATAAACTGAGTAGCTGTATCAGCTTCTCATTCACTTCTTCCATTGCCCACTCCAGCCTGTGTGAAACCAAGGTCTGGTTTGAGAGGCAAAAAGGGAGTCAATTTGATGAATGTAGGTTAATTACATATAACACTATTTGTAGACATCATGTTGAATTATTACCCACTGACAAGTACATTTTTTTGCAATTCAAAAAAAATAAATATGGAGACGTAATAACAGCAACATAAATCACCTTCCAGTTGGTGCGCACGTTGCTGTCGGAGCTCCTGCAGTCTCTTAATGTGCTCTTCCAACAGGGGGTATCAGAGACACAGGCGTTGCGATAGTAACCTTCCCTCTTA
The DNA here is from genome assembly GCF_029633865.1 of Lampris incognitus. NCBI lineage: Eukaryota > Metazoa > Chordata > Actinopteri > Lampriformes > Lampridae > Lampris > Lampris incognitus. The sequence continues at coordinate 102,746,647 of NC_079211.1, forward strand.
CACACCCTGAACCACAGAACCCCGTCTTCTGCCAGGCCTCTCCACGCTTTACTCACCTAGGGGGAGATGTTACAAGTGGACTTCGAAATCAGTCAGCACATGTTAAAGGTGCAATGTGTCAATTATCCACTTTCCTCGAGCATAATCTGAACAGTGAGTGTCAGCAGTGGTGGTCACTGAAACTAAGTACATGATTAACATCGCCAATACTACCGAGATTTTTGCATTCAAAAACACAATAGCCAGGTTGGACAAATGTTTTTGTTGTGTTTTGAATGACCTTAATAGCTGGACATGATGTGTGTTTTTATTTATTGTTGTTATCTTGACAGCTAGAGATCAATATTATTAAGTAGAAATTACACATTGCACCTTGGCTTTTCCTTGTTGTGTGTGCTGTCAAACTATGTTGACTTCAAAACTGTCACTTGGATTTTGAAATGGATTTGAAACTCAGAAGGACACAGCCCCTTTCACTCATCATCCAAGCTTTACCAAGCTGTACGACGAGTTAAATAGTTTTCAAAGTAAAATGTCATTCACTATTAAATAGGGCTGGGGAATAATTCACTCTTATGGTTTTTAAACATCTTTCAACGGTATTGTGTTGGTATGGAATTTAGCTAGGCGATGTCATATCCTGACACACAATTTTTTGTCTAAATTAATGATAAGAATCTATTGCCTAAAAATCTCACAAAACGAGGTCTGAAATATTTGAGATACTATTATTTGAAAATTAGTTTTGCGGTTTGATATTAAGCTGCTACCAAAGAGTTCAATGTCATGAACCTCAGCTGGATTCTTCAATGTGGTATTTTTTGAAAACACAAGCAGATCTGGTGCGGTATGCTGATACCATGTGAAACTCTCTATGATTATAGTGATAATAATATTTCCCATATCGCCCAGCAGTACCTGTAAATGACTAATTCAGTTGCTGCTTACCTGGGCACACCGTCCCAGTTCAGTGCGGTTGAGATACTGAAATATCTTCAGAGCTAACTCATACGGCAGCTCGATGTCAAAAAAGGGAATGTCATTGACCTCATTCTGCAAAACAACATGGATAGGTTGTTTAATTGAGAGCTCAATTATCGTCAGACAATTATAATCACAGTCGATCACCATCATCGTACCAGATCAAGAATGAGTTGATCCACCAGCTCCTCGTCTTTCTTGACTTGTTTCTGCTGTTGTTGTTGTTGTTGCGAGGTGGTGCTGCAGACATGTGTTACGTTATGATACTGTCTTTTCCTCCTCGTCCTCTCCTCTCTGATCCTCTCCAGCAGAGGGCTTGTCCTTCCATCCAGCAGGCTGCTAGCTATGGACACATACTCCGGTTCCTCCGGCGGCTTCGCAGCACTCTTCTCCCCACCATCACATTCACTCCCCTCAACAAAACGACCCCCCTCCGCTGCTTTCTGTCGCCCCGTGGGGTCTGCGTTTGGACGAAAGTCTTCGAAATAGCGATGTTGGGGTTCTCCCTGACCTGGCTGGCCGTCGGAGCTGCTCTCAGGGAAAGGCTTATGCTCCTCTTTTCTCCTATCCGCTATTTCCTCCCTCCAGCGCTCCCTGAACGCCACGAGTTGTTCTTCTGCCATATTCGCCAAACCATAGCTTATTTGTTCGGTATATGTGGCACTACACTGTTAACGAAACGACGCCGTAAGTTAACCAAGTACGTAAACTCCGGAAGGCAGAACCTTGCGGCAAAACGAGCCGCGTTCCTTCTTTGTC